>NC_141045.1:10990000-11197500 GCF_052040795.2 Danio rerio | reverse complement strand
GATTACCCCTTTATATTGTTGTTTGCTGGTGTTTTGACCTCTGCCTTTTTGACCACTCCTATAATAGTTAGCTGCATTCGGAATCTCAACTCTCAACTCAACTCATTACAAATAGAAAGGGCATAAAAGGGGCATGGTTAAAAATATTGTTACTGAAGCTTCAAACTGACATCAGCAAACACCACTCCAAATTAAGAAGCAAATGGTAAGAATTTGATTAAAGAATTTCAAAACATTTTCTTTTGTGAATGGAATAACTTGAATGGATAACTTGTTCACATAAATATCAACAATAATGTGGGCTAGCAAGATTCATTCATTTACCTTCAGCTTAGTCCCTTTATTCATCAGGAGTCGTCATAGCGGAATTAAATTTTTCAGCATATGTTTTACACAGCGGATGCTCTACCAGCTGCAACCCAGTACTGGCAAACATCCATACACACTCATTCACACACATAGGCTAGGGCCAATTTAGTTTATTCAATGTCTTTGAAATGTGGGGGAAACCGGAGCACCCGGAGGAAACCCACACCAACATGGGGAGAACATGCAAACTCCACACAGAAAAGCCAACTGAACCAGCCGAGATCGAACCACCAATCTTCTTGGTGTAAAATGACAGTGCTAACCACTGAGAAACCTAGTCACCCTGCTAGCATAATCAATATTGTAAATGTGATGTCACAATGACTTTAATTAATATTTAATTGAAGTTTTGGATTTTAATCTCTAATTTACGTTTTCAAAATTTACTTTTAATTATTAAATGAATTATTAATTTGTGGTTTTGACTGTTGTGTGTTGAAACTAAGATTACCTTCAAATTAAATCTACTCATCATGTTTAATTCAGTGTACTTCTCTTAGTTTAAACAAACAAAAGGTTTTACAGCATGCAGGATATGTGTTTTGTCTCCCTCACTGCAAACTTGGTTCCAAACAATTGATTTGTGTTGGGACAACATGAAGGAATTAAGTTCTACAGGAATTAAGTTCTACAAATTTAAGCGTATTGAACATAAAACACTCAAGTTGTCCCCAAAAATAACTATATTGTTTTGCCCTGTTATAAATAAGTATTGACCTTATTCTAAAATGCGGAAGTGCGCCTGTTTTTGCGATTGTTTTAGAACTTCCGATTCAGGCACCTATGGGAGAAATAACAAATAATAATTAACGGCAGAAAACGGTCAAACTACTTGCTCTACAAAAAAATGTTTGCATTACTATACAGACCAAGTAGAATAATATAAATGGCTGCGCCCGCTCATCTGCAAAGAATAAGGTGAATAGTTTAAACAAACAGCAGTCTGTGAAACATTTGAATATATATTTATCGCAATAATTACTGCAAAATACCGTAATATAGATTTAAGTCCATATCTCTACAGGATAACCAACCATCACGCCCACTTCGAGAGGTTGGAGAGATCGAAAAGCAGAACAGATGTAGAGATTGAGGCCGCTGGGTGCCGAACAGAGACGCTGCAATCACACAGAGACACGGTTTAATTACTTCCTCCACCCAGACACTCCTGCAGCATTTGGCACCGCAAGCCCACTGCGACTTCTGATTGAGGCCTTCGAGTAAAAATATTTCCAATGCATCGCCTTCAGGCAGTTGTTTCCTCATGCGCATCCGTTTAAGTGTTTTTAAAGTCAAACAACGAGAGGGACTGGAATAAAACGAACAAATTAAGATGAATGATTTTAGAGAATCTGTGGTTAGGGTATATTTTTTAGAGGCCCTGTAGGGATGAAGGCGTGTTTGGTTTATTTTGTTCCTATTTCTGCCTTTGCTAATTAGTAAAAATAATAATAAAAATAAAAATAATTAATTTTCACTTTTGGCAAATATAATTATTAATAATTAGTTTTTTTTTTCATTAACAGTGGCAGAGACTCACTGTAAATATACCCCATTTAGACTGGCTATATTAAGATTTTTTACACCACAATTCAGTGGTAATTAATATTATATGTTGCAGCTGCTTTTGAAAAAGTATTACAGTTATACTGTATATAATCTATATAATATATATTAAATTGTGTTTAATTTAATTGTTATAACTTTTTAAAATTACATATAAAAGGAAAGACATGTAATATATCCAACACAATCTCACAGCAATTTGTAACTTTTTGATTTAGTGGCTAATTTGTATGATTTCGTACAATCTAATTCGTACCATTTGCTCATTACCCAATGACGGTTGGGTTTATGGGTGGGGTTAGATGCCATGCCTCCTTTAAAATCGTACAATTTCATACGACTTGAACTCGTACAAATTCGTACGAATTAGCCACTAAACTGGCAAAACGTAAAATACTTATGTTTTCTTGTGAGCTCAGGCTGGTATATTGGCATTGTGCATCATATTACTTCTGAGGCTTTTTAAGGTTAGAATGTAGTTGTTTAGATTGCAACTATGCAGTTTATTTATAAGGATAGTGCCTATTTTAAATAGGAAACAGGAACCACTGCCTATTTTAAAAAGCAGTGGAAACAGACCAAAAGAGACTCACTTGTGTGAGTCGCCTCAATAAACTGTATAAATAGAGGACAAACCACATCTATATTTTAGTTGCACAGCAAACACGACACCCCCACACATTTTATCTCCACATGTTATAGTTCTGCTATCTGTATAAACCAGGTGCGCACGTGCTACTTCCTCTGCTTGTAAACTCATAAAGAAACACTTGCGATCGGTTCCTAAGATCTGCCAAATTGGCGAGTACCAATTGAGTCATTAACTGTGATTATCCACCGATACTGATCTCCAGCCGATCAATCAGAGCATCTCTAGATTTAACACTTCAGTGGTGCACTGAGCAAAGCAAAGACGGTTGACCACAAGTTGGCGACAGAGACCGCATAATAAGTCCTTAGTGGAGAAAAACTCAGCATTAATTTAAAACTACAGCTGATCAAAACATTAATAACTAGGCAAGTGACATTCTAAGTTGGGGTCCGTTCTTCGTACGTGGATTACTCAGTTAGCTGGATTTGGATATTGACGATTGGACACGATCCAGGATCATTTCGTTCTTCAAAGCTGATCCGAGAGTTGTTGTCATAGCAACAGTTCTGCTGGGTCAAACCTGATCGGGAGCAGGTTCAATTCATATGAACAGGATTAGATCGGCTCAGTTCAAACAAAGATAATACAGAAAGTATGTTCCTAATTCTGATATTTTCCTACAGTAGTAGTTATATACACTTGGGAAAATGGTACATATTTTTAACTATATATATATAAATATATATATATATATATATATATATATATATATATATATATATATACGTATTACGCATATATATATATATATATATATATATATATATATATATATATATATATATATATATATATATATATATATATATAAAGTTATAGTTATTAATAAAATAAATAAAGTTATACATATTAATAAAACGTATGCAATCTGCACCCTCGAAATGAAAGTACAAAGACTGCCACCTGGTGGTGCAAAAAGAAAACTTATTGATATGAACTTTTTAGATCGCTTTAGTATAATTTGTGTATAATAGAAATGCACAATAAGTGACTTTTTTTAAAGCAATAATACATTTATGCAGTCATAAACATGTTTTGATAGTTAATAGTGATTTGATGCTTCACAAAAGTTGCGACGCTTTTACCAATATGAAAATGCTTTTGTAAACAACCAGTTATTCCATAAAGCGATTAAAAAACGGCTACTATAATAAAGAAAATCTTTTCTAAATGTAGAACTAAATACACTGATATGGACTGAAATATATGATGAATACTCTTGACACATGAAAGTGTAAAGCCTGCAGCTCACAACAAATGTGGAAGGTTATTGCGTGTCATATTTAACAAACGGTTTACTGCTAATTTGATGTAATTTTGCTCACATGGATAATTGAATATTAATCAGATGATGTCATTACGCTGCTGTGCCGTCAGCCAATCGCTTCATTGCTGATCATGATTTCGAGGATCGATAGATCTGTCCTTCACAACACACGCAGCGATCTCAGATCAGTTTATCCAGACATTCTAATCTGATTCGCGAACTTGTTAGAAGAACCAAATTAGCGAGAGATCAGTTATCAAGATGAACAGATCCAGGATCTGCCAAATCATCTTAGATCATTTAAGCGAGGTACGAAGAACAGACCCCTGATCTCTCTCTTTTTGTATGTTGTAGAGCTGTATCTATACCATAATTATCTTGAAGTGTTTGTTTTGCTTTGGCTTTTTGGGGGTTAATTATTGTGATCTCCCAATTGCAAAAGAGAAATACTGATAAATCTCTGTAGACTTCATGCTGTTCAGCCTTATAATCTAAAAATGTCAGCAAAATCATCTGTTTTGTCATCACTGTCGACATTACGCCAGTGAATCATTCAAATACTAGCACTAAAGTGACGTTGTTGAAGTAGCAATGGTTTCTGCTGTTCTGACATCAGCTGCAGATGTGAGTGAATGGTGGAAGAAAGTAGTTCCTCTAACAAAATGATTTTTGGCTCTCTATGTTATGCTATAATACATAATTGTATAATATATATATATATATATATATATATATATATATATATATATATATATATATATATATATATATATATGGCTGATTCCAGCGTTATGGACGTGACATTTGCAGAAAGAAAATGAAACGTATATACTCGGAGAATGTATATGTTTACAGAATATTGAAATATCTGTTTATATTTTTATTACCCCTTAACCATGGAGTTTAGGCATCAAAAAATATCAGTCTATGCAGGTGTTTTATATTTAAAATGACGGCAAAATAAATGCGTTACGGACGTGACAAAAAAAAGACATGAGTTTTGTGAGTTGACATACTTGGTTAAAATTCTGTGAATAAAAATGCAGAAGCCAAAAATATTTATAACAGTCAAAAGGATAAGGGTTGGCTCTGCATGGGACATTTATAATTCATTTTATTTAGTTTTTCATTTTTGCATTAATGAGGGAAAACTATCGTTACGGACGTGACTTGTCTTCGTTACGGACGTGACTGCTCTGAAATTGACAGTTGACACATTATGAAAATCAGATAAATGCTTTCAAAACTTGACAAAATACCTATTTGTGGATATCTGTTGGGTGTGTAAACCAATAAACTTTAACCTCTGAGACATCTGAAAGGTAAGGTTGCACAATTAATCAAACTTAAATAGATATCACCGTGTTATATTTAATTCGTATTATCGCATGTGTGTTGTTAAAGGTTAACGCACGTTCGAATGTTCAAAACTCAATTCGGAAACAGTGGTGCATGCTAACATGGTGCTTTTAATCTCTGAATAATATAGAATTGATAATAAACATAATCAGCTATTATAGGCCTATGTTTATCGGGCTCCTTTCCAGACAAACTTGAATTGAATCATTGCCCGACTGTTAGTGCGCAAGACCGTGTCTACGTGGCGAATATTCAAAATCTAGTTGTGTCACAGTTATAGCAATATTATATTTGACAAAGTTTATTTTAGTTTATTCTAGTTAATGTGTTAGTCGATTAAATAAATAGCTTAATTTGTCCACTCGCGCTTGCTTTCTTTTTCTCGTCGGCAGTCACTTCAGGACAGGTTGAAAAAATTTAAACAGAGGACCAGGATGAGAGAGAAAACTTTATTATGAAAGTTTTTGTGAAAAATAGCCATTAATTGCAGGCATGTACGATGGATGACTATAATGTTTATATTTTTAGGCTATAGTTTATAACCGATTGTGTAAAATATTGAATGACATTACAGCTGCAGGTGCTATCGATTTACTAACAAATTAAATACTCCTATAATGTAGTTAAAGCTTAGATCAATATCAAGATTTTATTCTTATTTTGCCGCCTGTGAAATAATTTTAATAAGCACTCAAGCACATTTGCCGGGTGCTGGAAATCTTTGAAAATGTTTTTATTTTAATGTAGGCTATAGCCTATTTTCCAGCTTTGAAAGTGCTTAGATTTTGGATAAAGGGCTTGGAAAATTAATTGTGTCGCTATGATAATTTATCTTTATAAATAGTTATTTAATTAATAAAATAAAAAACATATTTATGCTCTGCATGAAATGAAAACTCCGCTGTGGCCTGTGCAAGTGCCTGCAGCCTGACCCACGGCGTGCGCATTTTGAGCAATGGGAAAAGACCAAATGCATGGAGGTTATTGATTTTGCGCCCTGCATGCGCGCCTCGCGTTTTGCCATTGCCCGCTTTGCGAGCTCCAGAGGAAAAGCATGTTACCTCAGTGGCGTCTTTCATTCTTCAATCAAATGAAAGCAGAGGCGGGGTTTCCTTTGAGGTGACAAAGTGTGTTGTCAAAATACGGCGAACTTTTTAATAACGGATTAGAGACTTGTGGTCGCTCTTTTAAGTCATCCAAAGTTGTATGACTTTACAAATCTTGAATTTCATAATATTATTTTAAAAATTAAATTATGACAACATTGACAGCAACATTAGCACACAATAGACCAGCTGATTCAGTTGTTACCAATAGTGACATACAAAAGAGCACCGCGCTCCTTTTTTTCTTGTCAATATAAAATGCATTGCGGAGCGCCTCACGTCTCTGGAATGAAAAAGCGCGTTCGTTGTGATCGGCCTATGAGCAACACATATTTGTTAACTCGCAGAACAGTAACACGTGCAAACACACGTGCTTACAGATGTTTTTTGCCAAAGAAGCAAAATGAAAGAAGGATATTCTGGCCACAGTTTGACACAGGAGTTGACGAACCAGCGCTGATGCTGGTCGTCTGTGCAGCCTGGAGCCGCGTCATAAACTCAACTAGGTATATTGATGATTTAGTGCAGACTAACCAACAAGCCAATTTTTTTTCCATTTGGAAAATAACAGTTATTATTAGTTCTTATGTAGCCCTCTCCCCTTAACTAGCTCAGAAAAAGTAATATGTCTAGGGAAATTCAAATAAAATTCAAGGTGAGAGGCACATCCCTATAACTTTAAAATTATCAATGTCTGTTCATCAAATGGTAATAACAAACACTTAATAACACCGGGCCTCAGATATATATGTAGAGTTATTCAGAGTAGAAGTGACTATTTGTTTTCTTTTTCTATTGCATAATATAATTTAACTCTCTCATTTACAAGTTATTTTACACACTGGTTTATTTAACCATTAATTTTCACCCTTTCTGTAAAAGAAAATCACAAATGCAAGGCATATAATAACTTTTTACATTTATTAAATATTGTGAGGCTATTGTGTTAATTTTCTTTCATTGTGTTTTAAATCACTTTAAAGCTGTAGGACTCAATTCACTTTCAGTGACAACACAGCTTCACTTAATCAGACATACAAAGCAAACACACATTTGAGCAACATTATAGCATCAAATAAAACCCAAAATAAAATGTTACCCAGCTGGGATTTAAGTCTTACGTTGGCGCGCAATGTTGGAGCTCACGTTGGAAAAAAACACTTTTCAGTACTCACAGAATCCGTAGAAATAATGAAGGTCACAATCACAGTACCCATTCACAGAACCAGACACACTCCAAACGTCTCTGACGTCCATCCGCGATCCCGAATTGCATCACCGCAGTTGTAAATCCTCCGATCACGAAACAAACAGGCCCGATTAGCAAAGCCTCAGTCTCTCTCCAATCGATCTTTCAGTCCGCAGGTCTGACGTTCACTCTCTCTCTCTCTGGGCAATTAACCACACAGATTGTCCAGCGATCCTCAAATGCACTAAGGATGTGGGTTAACAGTCTTTGTAAACTCAGAACTAACACATGAATTTTCTTTTGTGTAACTATTTCAAGGCAAACTATTAAAACAAAAACTCTAAATCCAACGCATCTGACTCTCTGCTCTTGGTTTCACTTCCTTCCCGTCTTCCAAGCTCCGCCCCCTAACCTCTAGAGGTCATCAAACTCGACACATAAAACATATTTATTTATTTATTAGATAATATTTTTCATAAATAACTATGATATCAGAATTTAAACACCTTTGTTATTTAGCAGAAAGTTCTTAAAATAGTTTGTTGAAAAAAATAAAAGAAAAACAAAAACTGCTTAATATCAACAGATCCTATATTAGTAGGGCTCTACATTCTCCCCCCACCAAGAATCGTTATGCCCTCATAACGAGGAAAAATACATCTAAATGAATGAAATATCACAAAATTACACTTGTTTTCTTTCACAGTTACTCATTATCTGAATCAATGACATATGCAGAGTACCTCTCAAAATAAAAACACAAAATAACGGCAAATATGACACAATGATCAATTACCCAGCAATAACTCTAATTACTGTCTTTTCTTCAAAGTAACAGCACATGTACTAATTTTTCTTGATGGCACATGCAACCACAAATATACAGAAGAATTGTATTTGACTGGATTTACTACTTTGGCCTGCACAACAACAGGTTCAACTGTTGGCATCCCAAGTGTATCATATGTTAACCTCTTGGGCACAGTTCTCATTCTCTGAGACCTCCCTTTAATTTCAGGTAAACTATCAGAGATAGTTTCGTTTTCATTACTCTGATCCACACTCTCTAGACCCTGCACTATACTTGTAACAGTATCAGAAAGATCTGACAATTGACTCAAATTTTGTAAGTTTCCTGAATCATTCTCAACCAGAAGTCTTGAATCAGTCTCTACAGAATCATCTGTTCTAACTCCTTGAGGAGTCTTATCTTTCACATCTACATGTTTTACAGTATCTCTGACTTCATTCTCAGAAACAACTGAATCACTCTGTAAAGATTCATTCCCACTAAAAGGCAATTGACAGTCTTTAGGAATTGGAACCCATACCCCATAGTCTTCATCCTCACTCTCACAACTTTCTTCAACAGTCTGATCAGCTCTGACTTCAATTTCTTGTACTACAGAAGCATCATTAGTTCCTTGTTCTGTACTCTGACTTTCTACAACATTTTTCCTCTGTCTCAGAAGTCTTTCTTGAGCTTTTGGTATTTTGTCTGAAACTCTCTGTCTCAACTGTTGTCGAATAGGAAGAATATGATTCCTGTGCAGAATTTTGACTGGTCCATTTCCACTCTGTGGCTTAAGTCGAAACACAGGTAGGTTAGGCATTTGGCTCTGGACAACATAAAGCTCAGAATTCCATCTGTCTGCCAATTTGTGCTTTCCTTGGAGTCCAAGATTTCGTATCAAGACTTTGTCCCCAGAAACCAGGTGAGAATAATGCAATCTCTGATCATATCTTCTCTTATTTCCTGCATTTTTCTTCTCAGCATTTTCCTCTGCTAGCTGATAAGCAGATTTCAGTTCGTTCTGCATCTTCTTTACGAACCGTTGGTAAGACTTTACAGAAGTACCATCACTTGACACACCAAAACTCAGGTCAATGGGCAGCCTGGCTTCCCTGCCAAACATAAGAAAGTAAGGGGAATACCCTGTAGCTTCATTCATGCTGCAATTGTACACATGCACAAGATGTCCAATGTGTCGACTCCACTGTTGTTTCTGCCTTGAATCCAGGGTCCCCAGCATATCTAAAAGTGTTCGGTTGAACCGTTCAGGCTGCGGATCACCCTGCGGATGATACGGTGTTGTTCGGGATTTCTCCACTCCTAATAGGTCAAACAACTCATGGATGAGCTTGCTCTCGAAATCCCGACCTTGGTCTGAGTGCATTCTTTTAGGCAGTCCGTAGTGAATGAAGTATTTTTCCCACAGAACTTTCGCAACTGTGGTTGCCTTCTGATCTTTAGTTGGAAAGGCCTGTGCATACCTTGTGTAGTGGTCCGTGATGACAAGGACATTACAGATGTTTTTGGAATCTGGCTCTATGGATAGAAAATCCATACATACAAGATCCATCGGTCCATTACTAGACAAATGTGACAAGGGTGCAGCTTTTCTAGGCAAAGTCTTTCTTTGGACACACCTGGCACATGTCTGGCAATATTTCTCAACATCAACCTTCATTCGGGGCCAGTAAAATCTATTTCTCACAAAACCATAGGTCTTGTCAAACCCCATGTGACCTGAATCATCATGAAGTGATTTTAAAACCACTTCATGGAACTTTTTGGGCAGACATAGCTGTTTATGACAAGGTCTTTCTGGTACTTGAGTGCACCGAAACATTACTCCATTATCCAAAACTAGTTTGTCCCAGTCTCTCATGATCAGTCGAATGTCTTTGTGAGCTTCTTTATTAACTGTGGACAAATCTCCCCTTTTCAAAGCTCTCCATATCTCACCCATACATGGGTCTTCTTGCTGAGCACAGGACAGATCCACAGAACTCAATTTAGGAATTTTTAGAGTATCCAATGTAGCTAAATTACAGTACGTTTTGGGGATTGACTTAGGAGATCCACCTAATGACGTCACAATCCTGCTGACACTTGCAAAGCAGTTTGGCTTGTCCTGGGCTGGCAGCTTACACAAAGATCTTACACCAGAAGATGGAATACTTGTCCATTCCTTTTCTTTTTGATGAGATCGACGAGATAATGCGTCAGCATCGATATTCTGTCTCCCAGGCCGGTACTTGAGACTGAAGTCATAGGCTGAGAGGGCTGCCAGCCAACGATGTCCTACAGCATCCAGCTTGGCTGTTGTCAGAACATAAGTTAGCGGGTTATTGTCTGTCTGGACCTCAAATTTAACCCCATAGAGATAGTCATGTAGCTTGTCAACCACCGCCCATTTTAATGCCAAGAACTCAAGTTTGTGGACGGGGTAGTTCTTTTCAGAAGGCGTCAAACTTCTGCTGACAAATGCCACTGGTTTTAACCCCTCTCCTTGATCCTGGTACAACACGCCACCAAGTCCTTCACAACAGGCGTCGACATGTAATACATAGGGGAGCTGAGGATTTGCAAAGACCAAGACTGGAGCTTCAGTTAATCTCACCTTTAACTCTTTAAAGGCAGTTTCGCATGCATCAGTCCATCTACTCCCAAAAGGGTCAGTAGCTTTGTACACTAATTGTTCTGGGCGAAGTCCTGCTTTGATCTTTTTCAAACTTGCTGCAGGCAGACAACCTTGTAAGAGCTTATTCAGTGGATAGGATACTTTTGAATAGTCTTTCACAAATCTTCTATAGTATCCACAGAAACCTAAAAATGAACGCAGTTCTGACACGTTCTGAGGTCGAGGCCAAGATTTTACAGCATCAATCTTGGAGGGGTCTGTTGAGACACCGTCTTGGGAGACAATGTGTCCAACGTAGCTGACAGAGGTCTGACAGAAGGTGCATTTATCCAAAGACAACTTCAATCCTTCACTATGTAATCTGTCCAAGACTTTTAGCAACCTCTCTTCATGCTCCTCCAATGTCCTGCCAAATACGATGAGGTCGTCCAGATACACTAATACTTCCAACAAGTTCATGTCCCCAACGGTCTTTTCCATAACTCTTTGAAAAGTCGATGGAGCTCCACAAATCCCCTGTGGCATTCTCTGGAACTGATAGAACCCCACTGGGCAGATGAATGCTGTCTTTTCTTGATCTGCTTCACTCATAGGAATCTGGTAATATCCACTCCGGAGATCCAATACACTAAACCACTTGCTCCCATTCAGACAAGTTAGTGCATCCTCTATCCGTGGAACAGTGTATTGATCTGGAATAGTACGTCGGTTTAGCGTTCGATAATCCACGCACATTCTGATCTGGCCATTCTTTTTCCGTACTACAACAATCGGAGAAGCATATGGACTCCTGGATTCTGTGATAATCCCTGCTCCTTTTAACTTCTCTAGATGTTGCCTGACATCTTCCAGATCAGCTGGAGCAAGACGTCTTGAACGCTCACGAAAAGGTTTGTTCTCTGTCAGCCGAATCTGATGCTGGGTACTCTTCGAACATCCAACCTCAAATTCATCACAGGAGAACACATCTGTCCTTTCCAACATCTTTTTAACCAGTCGTTGTTTCCATTCGTTGGGCACAGAGGAATCACCAAAGTTAAATGAGCTAGCATCTAGTTTAGTCTGTCCACTACACTCTTGTGGTTTTGAGCTGGTAGACACAACCTCCACTGGAAACACATGAGCAATGGGCATTCCTCTTTTAAGATTTACAGTGCGAGAGGAGACATTTCTGATCGTAACTCCAATCTTTCTTGACTGAACAACAGTATTGGCCTGTACTTCGGCGGTTACAAGCAGTTCATCTGGAAACACAGATTCCTCTGGCTTATCGACTAACAGAGTCTTCCCAGAAACAGCAGAAGGGCATTTCAACACTCCATAAACCCTAGCACTCTCTCCGGGAGGCAACTTTAATGGCTTAGGGTTAAGATACCAGACAGTTCCTCTGCTGTCGTCACAGTGACTCTTTTCAACTGCTATGGCCCGTTCATAAGCATCTCTGATCTCAGGATGAACAGTCAAGGTATGTAGAAAATCATCTCCCACCTTTTCTTTGCATGCTTCTACCAGCTTTTTCACTACAGATGTATTTGTTCCCACCAGAATGTTTACATCCCCTTTCATGACAGGATCGGGACAGACCAGCACAAGTGCATCTATGGATTCCGCCACTCCTGCAACAGATCCTGGAAACTCCAGCCTCAAAGACAAACAGCCATCATATGGGTACTTTTGCATACTCAATCCCCATATCTCCAAATTTTCTATTGGTATCAATGGCATATGTCTCAAGTATTTGTCATAGAAGGATCTGTATAGCAGGGTAACTTGCGATCCACTATCTAACAAAGCCTTTGCATAGATTCCTTCCACTTGAACAGGAAGGACAGAACTGGGTCCTACTAACCCGTTTGGAAGAACTGCTGGCTCAGCTTGGACTCTTTTGCACTTTGTGGAACGTGTCTTTCCCGGAGCTTCAGGCCGTTCCTTTACTGAGCCCCGGAGAAGTTTCCCGAAGATTGTCTCATTCTGATGAGTCGCTGGTTTACTTTCCTGAGATTTTCATCGTTTTTACAGTCCCGCTTAAGATGCCCATCTTCCCCGCATCTGTAGCAAAATATGTTGGCTTTGGTTACTGTACGTGTTGGAGTTTTAAAGTCAGCAACAGCAGCCAGACTGTGCATGGCTGGACGATCATGGGCTACAGGTTCTTTGGCTGCAGCTGACAACCGAGACACCTCATTTTTCAGCCCCCTAATCTCCTTCTTTAACTTTTCTACTTCTGAGTCGACAGTACCACTGTTAGCAGACGAATCCTTCTTGGTAGTGGGCACTACAGACATGGCAACATTAGATGGTAAGGTGCGCCTACTGCTGACCATATTTTCTTCTTCTCTAACCTCCTTCATTAACTCGTTGAAAGAAGGTGGCTCACAAAGCTTGTGGGTCATCCTCAAACGCATAGCCACCATGTCACCTGCCAGGGCACCTCTGACTATTTGCTGCATTCTAAGATGATTAAGAGCAGAATACTCAATTCCCTTTTTCCGCAGCATGCTATGGAGCAGCCTGTCCAACCTCAATATGTAGGCTGACAGCTTCTCTCCTTCATTCTGGTATGTGCTTCGAAATTTAAGCATTAAATCTGCAGCATCCTCAGTACTGCCAAATGCTGACTCTAGTACACTAAGATAGTCACTATAAGTAGCGGCTGAGTTGCCAGTCTTTTCAAATCTTACAATATCTGCTGCAGGACCTCTGAGGCACTCTACTAGTTTCTGCTTCTTAACATTATCAGAGCACTGCCACTCTTCCAAAATGTGTGTAGTCTGCTCCACCCAAATCTCAAACTCATCTTCCCCAAGAGGAGTTGGTATAAACCCTGAAAAAGGGCGCAGCTTTCTATATATCCCTCTCTCCTCAGATGAAGCCACATGACATGTTTGAACAAGGGAGTTTATGGCCTCGACCAGCTTAGTGTTGAGGTCAGGAGCAGGAGATGCCAAACTTGAAATGTCAGCTAATGATTTTCCTTCGTTTTGAAGGAACAAATTCAACTTAGTCTGAAATTCATCTTCCTTGCTCTTTTTAGGAGCTTCAGCTGCAACACACACAACCTGTGTGTACCAGAGACCTACTTCAGGTCCTCCAATCTCTGCAGGGATAGATGTCTTGGATATGTCATCATCAAATTCAATCAAAACAAATTGAAATTCCTTATTTTTATCTAAGCGACAACCAAGCACTTTGCATTTACCAACTCCCAGAGCAGTATCTAGTACATTATAGATCACTCTGTCCTCACAGTCTGTAGGCACATTGCTAAGAATAATAACTTTGTCAAGACCCACATCTTTGTCTCTGCACCAAGCAATAATCTCACTAACCTCCATTTTTTTTTTTTTAACTTACAAAAAAAAGAATGTAAAATGTGTTTGTAAAAAAACTGAATGAAAGAGAAAAATATATATTCAAAATAAACCCCAGAATAAGTATACACGCAAATAAATCACTTCTAAATTTCTTTCTGAATTAACAATCTGAGTAATCTGATTGATCCCGGACGAGCCCCCACAAATGTAGCCCTCTCCCCTTAACTAGCTCAGAAAAAGTAATATGTCTAGGGAAATTCAAATAAAATTCAAGGTGAGAGGCACATCCCTATAACTTTAAAATTATCAATGTCTGTTCATCAAATGGTAATAACAAACACTTAATAACACCGGGCCTCAGATATATATGTAGAGTTATTCAGAGTAGAAGTGACTATTTGTTTTCTTTTTCTATTGCATAATATAATTTAACTCTCTCATTTACAAGTTATTTTACACACTGGTTTATTTAACCATTAATTTTCACCCTTTCTGTAAAAGAAAATCACAAATGCAAGGCATATAATAACTTTTTACATTTATTAAATATTGTGAGGCTATTGTGTTAATTTTCTTTCATTGTGTTTTAAATCACTTTAAAGCTGTAGGACTCAATTCACTTTCAGTGACAACACAGCTTCACTTAATCAGACATACAAAGCAAACACACATTTGAGCAACATTATAGCATCAAATAAAACCCAAAATAAAATGTTACCCAGCTGGGATTTAAGTCTTACGTTGGCGCGCAATGTTGGAGCTCACGTTGGAAAAAAACACTTTTCAGTACTCACAGAATCCGTAGAAATAATGAAGGTCACAATCACAGTACCCATTCACAGAACCAGACACACTCCAAACGTCTCTGACGTCCATCCGCGATCCCGAATTGCATCACCGCAGTTGTAAATCCTCCGATCACGAAACAAACAGGCCCGATTAGCAAAGCCTCAGTCTCTCTCCAATCGATCTTTCAGTCCGCAGGTCTGACGTTCACTCTCTCTCTCTCTGGGCAATTAACCACACAGATTGTCCAGCGATCCTCAAATGCACTAAGGATGTGGGTTAACAGTCTTTGTAAACTCAGAACTAACACATGAATTTTCTTTTGTGTAACTATTTCAAGGCAAACTATTAAAACAAAAACTCTAAATCCAACGCATCTGACTCTCTGCTCTTGGTTTCACTTCCTTCCCGTCTTCCAAGCTCCGCCCCCTAACCTCTAGAGGTCATCAAACTCGACACATAAAACATATTTATTTATTTATTAGATAATATTTTTCATAAATAACTATGATATCAGAATTTAAACACCTTTGTTATTTAGCAGAAAGTTCTTAAAATAGTTTGTTGAAAAAAATAAAAGAAAAACAAAAACTGCTTAATATCAACAGATCCTATATTAGTAGGGCTCTACACTTATATACATTTTTAAATAGCCTACATAGCCTAATCTACAAATCAAACAAAGCCAAATATTTTAGGATAACTTCGCACCAAACTGATGCTTTCATTTTACAGCTTATAAAACATGTATGCAAATTAATACAGTATCACATGTAAATAACAAAATTTTTATATCCTTAGCCTATATTTAACAAAAAGTATAGGTTCAAAGCCTTATGGTTCATTGTCATTATCTTTCACTATACTCAGCGCGCGCGCGCACATGAACCGCAAGTAAGACAGAGGAAATAGGCTAATAAATAATAATTAAGACATAATCTTTAAACTAATGACTTCTATTAAAAATGTTGACAGGTTTTGTAATATTATAACAGCGGAGCATTAATTGAATGCATTTTTTCCGTAAAGCAATCTATTTGAGCTAGCCTAATATTTTTTAATTATTAAACACGATTGGACAAACAGTCTATGCCGATTCTTAAAAAACATTCAGTCAATGTTTTCGTTTTGTAATCTTAATTTGTCATTTAAGTAAAAAGGTTTAGAGCAGGATTTATTTTATTATTTTTGTTATTCATTTATTCTGTGCTGCTAAAAAACACTGTAGGTGCGTGAAGATGCTCCTTCTGTATGCTGTTTGCATGTTAAAATAACCTAAATCAGTATTTTAAAATGCAATATTTAATGTGTCAGACAAAATAGGCACGTCAATTTTTTTTATTAAATAATATTTTGATATTAATCTGTTAACGGTTAATATCGCTTAACGAGCGGTTGTTGATTGGCAAAATGAATCGAAATCAGCATTCCTAGTTTGGCATAAATTGTATCTTAACTATTTGATCCACTATTTGACGGTCAGTTACCCTATCTACAAAAGAAACAAGAAGTGCTTAGGTGCTGCATCGCCAAAACACCAAGATTATGCGCCAAGATTATGGCATGTAAAATGTTGTTCTCTTTATTAAACATTTATTTTTGAAATGTTACTAAAATGGTTTATAGCTAACTGAAATGTTCAGTTCTTGATATAACATATGGATGTTATGTAATGTAAGTCAGTAATTGTAATGCAGCATCATAATGAACAAATATGCGCTAGTCATTGGCTTATATTAATAAGGAGTTCAAAAATGGTCACGTCCGTAACGCAAAATTGTAGTTGTTTAAAGCAAAGACCTGAGATGAGTTGGCGATCATAATTAGTATGGACATATTTTGGCTTTGTATACAAAGTTTCATTTTATTTGTTATAATATTTATTCCACAATATAAACTTTTTCATTAAATCGTTACGGACGTGACACGTGACCGAAGCTGCGTGATGTCTTAAATATGTAGCTCATAAATCAAAAGGGCAGTAATGTTATGAAAAAGTAAGGGTAATTATTTATACTACAGACTCCAATCCTTCTGCAGAATGATTACTGTTAACATAAAGCATGGAAAAGGTAAGTCTTTAATCCCTTTTTCTAAAGCACGAAATGTGGTTGGATTATAATGAAATTTACCATTGGCACAATCCTCATATTTCATGGATAAACAAACCAATTTCCTTAAAAATTCAACAAGAGCACATCATTACAATAAAATATAGACCTTAATGAGCAAATTTAAATAGGTTCTGTTATTTTGGTCAAAAGTTTATTTTTTCATGATAAGGTTGACATTTTCATGGAATTGACCATATATATATATATATATATATATATATATATATACACACACACACACACACACACACACACACACAGTGTAGTATAGTTCCTAAATAACAATAATAATAGTGTTAAAGCAAACATTAACAGTTCCTAAAATATTGCTGTGCAAACAAATAATGATATCTTTATTCATTCACAACCCCACTAGCAGGACAGCAGCATCTGCAATATGATGCTTTTCTCCCCTAGTTATCTTACAAAACTTACCAGCTATTGTGTAAAAAAAGATCTTTCCAACAAGTGTGATATTGTCCCTGCAGGCCTTTTTTTCTCCCCCCACTTTGATCAATATTTGATAACACACTTCTGCAACTAGTATCCACAGCACTCGTAAACCAGCACGATCTTGGCGCGCTTGGCTTAAATCTGCGATTGTTTTTCATTAAGCCTCTTTATCTCGACTGAACAACTATTGAAACAGATGTGCTTTCCTCCGCACAGGATATAAGAATAAAACCATGCTTCTTAACTCTCCGAAGCGCTGTTCTAGACAATATCTACAGTATATTCACACCTTGGCACTTCTGATTACCCTTAGCAGACTAGCATGACCGTTGCTAAGAAACTGTAGTGGCTGCGAGGGCTAATGCACGACAGATAAGTGGATTTCTATGTGAAAATGCTAGGAAATTAGGGAGTTTGGATTATGTCCTCTCCTGAGCCACGCTAAGCACAACTCATCCTCTGAGTGGACTTGACACAAGCTAAAATGCCTCTTTATAATCCCGAAGATAAATCTGTTAGCACAGTCTATAACAAAATCCACAATTCTCTACTAAACACACAAACGACTGACTAAATAAATGGGATCAATACCGAGTGATTAAATGAAGAAAACTAAGATGGAGAATTATGGTAAAATCAATCTTGCAGGACTTTTGGAAAGACACGCAATGCATTTGGTCGCTCGCCAGCTTGTTTTTGACAGACAAAAAAAGTTCTGTGCGCATCAGTTGTTGTGTGGCAATGCCAAAAATCCAACGGTCCAGGATCCTGAACATGCGTCCTTGGCAGGTGGCGGGATTTGCTTTGGCTCGCATTCGCATGCATTTCATTTAAGACTTTTAAATGCAGCAACTGCGTACCTGCCAGAAAAAGGATATCTCAAAATTATACCCCTGATTTGTGATAAAGCTTCATACTGGAAATATGATGCAAGTGGCTTTCGAAGGTGCACCAAAAAATGACAATTGGGTAGCTGTGTTTGCTTTAAGTATTTTTATACACAGCTTAAAATGTATTCGTACATTCATGCATTTTCCTTCACCTTAGTCCCATATTTATCAGGAACTAATTTATCAGAGATTAAATGTCACAGTGGAATGAACCACCAACTATTCCGGCATTTGTTTTAGCTTAACTTAACTTGCATATATGATTTGTTTTTACATTACTAAGTTTTACCACAAAGTGTCAACATTGATCCTTCTGTTTCACAATTGGAATCAACTAAAGCTCATTCTGAAAACGTACCGCTATATACTTTTCTGGAGAGCTCCAAATATGTCCCAAGAGGTACACTTTTTGCAGTATTTATTATCACGAATCTACCAGCTGCCACTGTGTATGCTTTTTGAGATCTCAAATTTCCCTCATGAGTGCCATTCACACCTGCTCTTCTCACATAAGTCCAGCAGAGGCCACTGTCGACTGACTGACTAACCAACCGACACCCCACCCTGTTCCATACCCAATCGATTGTGTTTTAATAAGTACCAAGCGCCCACCACTTTCCCAAAACCAACCAACAATGTTTTGAAAAACAATCCAGAAAAAGAAAAGCCCCCTGATTTTTACTGCATTTACAAATTTTACTACATTCTCATCTTAATATTTACTTATTCATTTTATTTTTTGCCTTTTGATTGTTTCTTTACTGCTTTTTAAAACCCCTTTGTTGCAGTTAACTCCTCTTTGCATCTCAAGTCTGCCGACGTACTGTATGGTGCAAGCCACTGCACCAACTGTAACAGCAGGAAAGCCGTGCACACGGAGATAAGCAGTCAGCTGCTAGCATGAAAACAAACGCCATCATACTGCCCCGTATTGTTCGTTTTAAAGATGAAATACAGCCATATGTACTTCTGGCTACATTATTTGCGATCTCCAGAAATGTACATAGGGCTACATTTTCAGAATGAGCCTATGTTAATTGTAATAGAATTTATGGAAGATGAAGAACAACAAACTACAGAAGGAGGTAAAAATAGTACACACCTACATTGAAAGATAGGTAGACCAAAGGCCCAGGGAGAGGGACAAGAGAATTGTTCACTTGTACAATAAGTTTTTAGAAAGAAACTCTACACCTAACTCAACCTTGACTGGGAACAACACTGTCATTTGTTCTTTAATCTTTTCTGTTTATGTTTGCAATTTTTTGGTCATTATACATCTTACTAATGATTTTTATGTAGTCAAAGAATAGTGGAAAAAGGAAATAAGTTGAGTGTCATTATTAGGTGCGTTCGACTTCATGCAGCGCTGCACAGATCGATCGAAATCTGTCTTAAAGCGGTGCATGCTGGTTAGAAATCTTGTCCAGATTGATGCTGCGCCGACGCCACGTGACTGTCACATGTGGCATCAAAGTATCGGGACAGCGCTCCGAGATCAGACGGCAGACTCAGACCGTGCAGCTTCTGAAGAGCGACTGCAGGAGCTCTGATAACGACACCGATATTATACGAATGGCCGAGTTCACCACATGACAACAAACACGTGTATTTCGGGTTTATAATTAGACAAATTCTGATTCAAAACTTTCAAATCAATTAATTCACTTTTCACACCCTCTCTATCCTGTACACATCTTGCTTATTAAAAGACTACAAATATTTTACTGCAGTAATCATCTTTTGTTAAATAATCTGGTTATAAAGGTTAGCTTGTTTGCACAGGTTTATTTTTTAACTTTTTTTATACAGACTACTGCATTCATCTCCCTGAACGATTTCAATGAAATGTTTTAGTGTATGTTTTAGTGAATAACCTAAATATGAACTCAAATAGGTCTTACAGACTCGAAATAAAATAATCATCATCATTGATCCTGCCACGTTAAAGCTCTCTTAACAAATTAAGTTAAAGAACTATTTTAATAAATGACTATAAAATGGTTTTATTATTATAATATAAATATATATTTCATTTCCTGTCTAGCAGTTTAAAGGCTACCTGCTCTTTCTGGGAAACTTCTACATCGCTCACTTATTTTACCTTTTGTTCTTTTCAACACAGTCTTTTTGGATTAAAATGCTTTTTTGAAAATTCATTCATTATCCAAAATAATTTCATTTATTAAGACTTAATCAAAACACCTTGTTTTGCTTTTTACTTTGGACCTTTTTATATCTATAAATGTACATAAATGTAAACCCTTTTTTTTAGCATAGTCAAACAAGAAGTATTAGCCTAAAGATAGATGTTTAACTCCTATAATTGATGCTTATTGCTTTGTATTTAATAGACCTGTTTGTTTTTTATGTTTATATTAACCTCTCATTTCCTCTTATTTCTCTCATGCATTTGTTATATATTTTATTCATAATTCTCCCTTATTGTTTAAAAAGGAACTACAGTTTGTAGATATTGTATTCTGTTTTATTTGTAAATGTTTTATTGTTATAAATAAAAATAACAAAAAAAATATGATGACGCCATTTGATCGGTCATCATGACTGCAGCAACTTTGAGTCCCGAAGTGTCCAGCTGTACGTCTTGACGGCTCCGTTTTCTACTCCGCCCCCGCCTGCGCTCGGCTAATCTCGTTGATCACCGGCTGCAGCTGAGCTTCATGTCGAACGCACCTATTATGTGTTTCCCCCTGTCATGTGTCCCATGTGCTTGTGTTTGGTCATGTGATTGCTTTGTTCTGTTTTCCCACCACTTTTTCAGTATTCATTAGTTTCACCTGTGTTCACACCCCTGTTTGTTATTAGTTAATCATGTCCAGTGTATGTAAACTCCTTAGTTTTGCCTGTATATATAAATATACAAGCATGTACTTTTGTACTTTTAGGCCTTTTTAGGTGAGAATGTAGTTGTTTAGATTGCAACTATCTAGTTTATTTATAAGGATAGTGCCTATTTTAAATATATATAATTTTGGAGATGTATCCATCAGCCTGTCATACTGAGCAGAGCCAAGAAGTTTGACGTTCCACCACAAGATGGCAACAGAGACCGCATAATAAACCCTTAGAGGAGAAAAACCCAGCGTAATTTCAAACTACAGCTAAACAAATGACGAATCTGACGAGTCAATCACTCTCTCTTGTATGTTGTAGTGTTGTATTTATACCCTAACAATCTGGTAGAGTTTACTTTGTATTTTCAGGTTTAATTATTGTGATCTCCCGATTGCAACAGAAAAATACTATGAAATCTCTGTAGACTGGTGGCTTTTAATGTCGTTCAGTCTTATAATCTTAAAATGTGAGCAAAATCACCTGTTTTGTCATCACTTTAGATATTACGCTAGAGAATCATTCAAATGCTACCTCTACAGTAGTGAAGTAGCAATGGTTTCTACTGTTATGACGGTCAGCTGCAGATGTGAAAGAAGGGCGGAAAAAAGTAGTTCCTCATACAAAAGGATTTCTTAGACTCTTCGTTTTTGATTTTCTTTTTTATATATACACCGTTATGCTGTTGAACTGTTTTATAAATGCAATATCACACTTGTAGCAGTGCGATATGGCTGTATATTGTCACTGGTGGGACACTAAGGCCAACACATGCCTCCCACCAGTGCCAATATGTAGCCATATCACACTGGTACTCGTGACTTATTTATTTATATATATATGAATATATTCATATGAATATGAATCCTCCAAATCCTGGTGAATAAACTCAAGCTCTTTACTATTTCCCATTAAACATACTCTGTTTTACTCATAAAGGCATCTTATTATGAATGTTCAGTTGGTTTCAAATGTCGTTCCATGTTGCCTTCAATGCCGATTGTTTAACAAACCATACAAAGACATCAAACAAATTAGAAGAAAGGCTTCATAATAACACAATGTAATGGTCTGACACATTTGGTCATCTAGTTAATAAGGATTGTTGAGAAACATGGCAGCTGAATGTTCAGAAGAGAAAACAAATTGAGTCGGATGACCTATCAAGTAAAGAAGACTCGACGCGTTTTATCATGACTTGGATACCGATAACCTTATCAAGAACTTAGCAGTCCATGTCAGCTTAAAGATTTTCTGCTTGAAAAGAGACAGGCGGCGAGAATGAGTGAGAGAGAGAGACATAGGGAGGATGAGAGAGAGAAAGCGAGTTCCTTTATTGTGTTTTTTTTGGGGGGTAACATTTTCAGGATGACAACATGTGAAATCCCGGCGATAAGAGAGCCAGCCTGGCCGTCATGCTTACGCGATAAGACAATCTCTGAAGGAAGGGCTGCTGATGGCTGATTCATCTGAGCCTTGAGGATATCTGAAATTAAATACGGTGGAAAACAAGGTCAGTGGTGGGTTTCTTGACCTTGCCCATGGGTTGCGAACTATGTAATCCGCAATCTCCTTAATTCTCGTCTCTTGCGTGCAGTCATGATGCTACTTTTGTGATTAGAAAGCAAATGCGGGTGTTATTTTCGTAGCCATGGGCTGAAACCTGTGCCTTTGTGCTTTATACCGATGATTTTTGTTGTTGTTTCTTCTGACACCGTGCCCTAACATTCCAGCGACAAGCAATTTGGCTGTCTGCATCAACCACAAAACGACAGAAATATTTAAATACCAGCTAATAAAATAGTAAAGTAGATGTTTTAATATTGATGAATACAAATTAAACCTTTTTAACATTGCTAATAGGCTACTGAGGGACTGCTGATGTTGGTTTGCACAGTTTTAACTGTTATTTTCAAACCGTCTGCTAGTTATTTCATTTTGAAGATCTGAGGGTGAACTATCTGCTGCTGCTTTCAGCAGTATGGCAATAAGTGTCTCATAAAATAATATTTAAACTCATATTGGTAGAATTTAACACTGAATAAAGCCCATAATCAGTACCTGAGGTGATCATTATTATAGTAGTTTATGCTGTCGTTTTTCTGCGATATTGCAGAAATAGAAAACAATTTTAAAAATAGAAATTTGACCCGTCACCTATGTAGATGGTCAGGACAAAAACTCCTTTTAACATGGAAAGCACCGCTTTGCACTGTAGGTGGTTATTTTTGTTTATGTTTGAATTGCACTAACCCCCCTGCTGGACAATGCTGTTACTACAACTTCATATAAGCCAATAACTAAACAAAACAATTTCCAGGCAATTCAAATCTGTTTTACGCTAGCGGCAATTCGTTTCATTTCATAACGTTCGTATTCATATGAATTAACAACTAAAATATGTAAATTCGGTCCCACTTTATATTAAGTGTCCCAAACTACTATGTACTTCCATTAAAAAAATAAATACAATGTATTTACTGTGTTTATAATGTATTTGAGAACACTTGTGGTGCTTTTGAGTTGGAACAGAGGTTGGGTTATGGACAGGTTTGGTGTTGTGGGTAGGTTTAAGGGTAGGTTAAGGTGTAAGGGATGGTCAACAGTGTATTTACAAATGTAATAACAGAAGTTAGTTACAGATGTAATTACATGTATTTAATCAAGCATAAGTACACAGTAAATACATGTATTTACACAATAAGTACATTGTAACAAACTATTAATTCCTAGGTAAGTACGTATTAGTTAAGGCCACTTAAAATAAAGTGGGACCATAAATTCCACTAATAAATTTGTTACTGCAAATTTATGCAACTGCTGCTTTTTAAAAACTTTTTATCCTATTGTAATTATTATTGTTTTAAACCATGGATCTCAAACGGATACGTAGCTCTGCACAGTTTTGCTCTGACCCTAATCAAACACAACTAATCAAGGTGTTCAAGACTACGAGGAACTATTAAGCAGGTGTGAGTTGGAGGTGGTTGGAGATAAAAATCTGCAGAGCTGTGGCCCTCCAGGAATTGAGTTTAAGACCACTGAGTTAAACTTTTCTCCAGGTAATGGGTAACCACATAGCAATGTCACGAACTACTCAGAAGCTTTTAGCAATTAGCCAGATAACATTGCTGTGGTATTACATTGCTTTTTTTATAATCTAAAAACATTAACTTTAATACAATTATATTTAATTATGTTTGTCTCCTCCTTAAAGTAATGCAATTTGAACTCCTTTGATTGATGACTAAATTTAGAGATGTTTACTACCAGGTGAGGGTGAAAAACAGGCTTCTATTCACCTACGGCAGCATCCGAAAGTGTCAACTGATCACTTTAAAAGCAAAGATTTTACTCATTTTTTTAATGTAAATTTAGCTAATCACTTTAAAAGCCACAGGTTTATTCACTTATTTAGGTAAATGCAATGTATCGATTTAAAAGCCACTGGTCTACTCGCTTATTTAAGTAAATTCAACTAACCTATTCAAAAGCCACAAGTTTACTCAATTTTTAAAGTAAAGTCAACTAATATCTTTAAAAACCACAGGTTAACTAATTTCAGTAAATTCAACTAATTGCTTTAAAAGCCACAGGTTTACTCTCTTTTTAAAGAAAAGTCAATGAATCACTCTAAAAGCAACAGGTTATTAATTTAAGTTAATTCAACTTATCGCTTAAAAAGCAACTGGTTTACTAACTTTTCAAAGTAATATCAACTAATCACTCTAAAAGCCACTGGTTTACTAACTTGAGTTAATTCAACTTATCGCTTTAAAGGCAACTATCTTACTAACTTTTCTAAAGTTATATCAACTAACTTAAGTAAATTTAACTAATCACTTTACCTCAAAATATGAGTAAACTTATTGCTGTTAAACTCAACTGATTTAAAAGCCACAGGTTTACTGACTTAGGTAAATTAAACGAATCACTTTAAATGCCACAAATTTACTCAGTTTTTAAAGTCAACTAATCACTTTAAAAACCACAGGTTAACTCGCTTGCGTAAAATCAACTAATATATTTAAAAGCCACAGGTTTACTTACTTAAGTAAATTCAACTAATTGCTTTAAAAGCCACAAGTTTACACACTCTTTAAAGTAAACTCAATTAATCCCTTTAAAAGTCACAGGTTTACTGACTTAAGTTAATTCAACTTATTGCTTTACAAGCAAGGGGTTTACTAACTTTAAGTAATATCAACTGACTTAAGTAAATTCAACTAATCACTTTAACAGCAATGAGTTTACTCATATTTTGAGGTAAACTCAACTAATCACTTTAAAAACCACAGGTTAACTAACTTGCATATATTTTACTAATATCTTTAAAAGCCACAAGTTTACTCCCCCTTTTTTTTAAGTAAACACAATTAATCACTTTAAAAGTAACATGTTTACTAAATTAATTTAATTAAAATTATCGTTTTAAAAGCAATGAGTTTACTAACTTTAAGTGATATCAACTAACTTAAGCAAATACAACTAATCACTTTAACAGCAATGAGTTTACTCATATTTTGAGGTTAACTCAACTAATCAATTAAAAAGCCACACGTTTACTCACTTAAGTAAACTCAACTGATCACTTTAAAAGCCCCTAATTTACTCAATTTTTAAAGTCAACTAATCGCTTTAAAAACCACAGGTTAACTCACTTGCATAAATTCAACTAATATCTTTAAAAGCCTCGGGTCTACTCACTTAAGTAAATTCAACTAACTGCTTTAAAAGCCACAAGTTTACACACTTTTTAAAGTAAACTCCAATAATCACTCTAAAAATCACAGGTTTAATAATTTAATTCAAATTATTGCTTTAAAAGCAATGAGTTAACTAACTTTTTAAAATAATATTAACTATTCACTCTAAAAGCCACTGATTTACTAACTTAAGTTAATTCAACGTATCACTTTAAAAGCAATGGGTTTACTAACTTTATAAAGTCATATCATCTAACTTAAGTAAATTCAACTAATCACTTTAACAGCAATGAGTTTACTCATATTTTGAGGTAAACTCAACCAAGTTATGCCACACGTTTACTCACTTAAGTAAATTCTGATCACTTTAAAAGCCACAAGTTTACTCAATTTTTAAAGTAAAGTCAACTAAACTCTTTAAAAACCACAGGATTTACTCCCTTATTTAAGTAAACTCAAATAATTGCTCTAAAAAGTCACTGGTTTACTAACTTAAGTTATTTCAACTTATCACTTTAAAAGCAATGAGTTTACCAACTTCATGAAGTAATATCAGCTAACTTGGGTAAATTCAACTAATTACATCAACAGCAATGAGTTTACTCATATTTTAAGAAACCCAACTAATCTATTTAAAAGCCACACTTTTACTCACTTAAGTAAATTCAACTAACTGCTTTAAAAGCCACAAGTTTACACACTTTTTAAAGTAAACTCCAATAATTGCTGTAAAAATCACAGGTTTACTAATTTAATTCAAATTATCGCTTTAAAAGCTATGAGTTCACTAACTTTTTAAAACAATATCAACTATTCACTGTAAAAGCCACTGATTTACTAACTTAAGTTAATTCAACTTATCACTTTAAAAGTCACAAGTTTACTTAAGTAAATTCAACTAATATATTTAAAATGTACCAGGTTTGCTCACATTAGTAGTTAAATTCAATTAATCACTTTAAAAAGTTTACCCACTTTTTAAAGTAAATTCAACTAATCTTTTTCAAAGACACATGCTTACCCACTTTTTAAAGTGAACTCAACTAACCACTTAAAAAGCCACAGGTTCACTAACTTAAGTTAATTCAACTTATCAGTTTAAAAGCAACGAGTTTACTAACTTTTTAAAGTAAATTTAACTAATCGCATTAAAATCCACAGTTTTATTCGCTTTTCTAAGTGCATTCAACTAAACGCTAAAAGAAATGTGTTTACTCCGTCAACTAATCGCTTTTTCAGAATGTAGATAAAAGTTATGACTTTATAAAAAAATAATGGTTTGATCACTTTAATATATATATATATATATATATATATATATATATATATATATATATATATATATATATATATATATATATATATATATATATATATATATAACTTTCCCTGAAAATCCCATTTGGTCAAAGATTTGTCTTGCCAACTACTGTAGTCTCCGCTGTTCAAAATGACCTTATTTGAAACCTCTTGAGCGGTGGCGCAATCTCGATGTTCACTACCAGGTGAGGGTAAAAAAAAAAAAACAGAAAGATATCCGAGGGCAGCATCTCAAAGTGTCCAAAATGAAGGAAGACAATTGCGTCTTTAAGGCTTTCAGACTAAACTGCTGATTTGTATTCCGGCTGTACCGCGCGCCTCCTCACGTGTGACTGAACGAGGAAGGGAGGCTGAGAGTGATGATAGTGAGGAGGGAGGTAAAGAGAGAGAGAAAGAGATGAGCCCAAATGTGATGCAGCAGAACAGACTTTAGTAGTCGAGGAACACCAGCAAGTCTAACACATGTTTGCAGAGCGAACGAGAGAACAGGACAACTGTACATGGCATTTCTGGTGTTTGGATGTATGGTGTCATTTTCCTGAGTCTTTATGGAAAGACTCAACATGCTGCATCTGTGATTTGTTCCACAGGTGAAAAGAGGAGAATCTGAATGATACGGCCCTGAACCTCTGCCCTCTTAAGGCTATTGGGTTTGAATTAAAATGTGTTTTTGTTTTGATGGATTTTGGAAGTTGCGTTTTTTGGGAGCAAAACAAATTTTGAGAATGTTTCCAGGAAATTGTGAGGTCAAATTTTGGGTTATTTGTGAACGCCGCACCACCACCGCTGTAGAATTCAGCAAGTCATTATAGACTTCGACAGTGGTGAGTAACTTTCTAAAATACTTTTTGCTGAGTTTAAATGCATAATGTCATGAACTGTTTTAAAAATTTTTGCCTGATTTGAGAAGTTGGGAAACTTATGCAGATTTATATTTTGTTTTCTTTTTATTTAATTGCATAGTTTTATTTTAACTTGATTTTTAATTTTGCATTAAAGTATTTATTTCATATATTACAATATTTAATAAATGTTTTCTTTATAATATATTTTAAATATGTTGATTTAATTTTTTTAAAGTCATTAATTATTTTTGAATTTTTTTGAGGGGCCTGATTTGGGAGGTTAGGAAACTTTTACAGACATTTTGTTTTCTTTTGATTTTAAATATTGATTTTATAATTAAATATTTCAATTATAGTAATTGTTAATAAAATATTTATCTCATATTTAACTATATTTTATTTTCTTAATTATTCTTTATTTTATGTTTAAAATATGTTAAGTTATTAAAGTCATTAATTATTTTGAAATTTTTTTAACTGATTTGAGGAGTTGGGAAACTTCTGCAGCCATATATTTTGTTCTTTTTATTTAATAGTATTGGTTTCATTTTAAGTTTAATTCTTTTATTTTGTAATAAAGTATTTATTTTATAATTACCAACATTTTCTTTTACGTTTAAAAATGTTAATTTAAAATATTAAAGTTATGAATTATTTTCAATTAATTTTTTTAGCTGATTTGAGAAGTTGGGTAAACTTTTGCAGCTGTACATATTGTTTTTTTTTTTATTTCATAGTATGTTATTATTTTAATTTAAATTCTTTTATTTTAAAGTATTCATTTCATAAATAACAATTATATATTTTTTTAATTTAAGATAAATAAAATTGATTTAAAATGTTTTGAGCTGATTTGAGAGGTTGGGAAACTTTTACAGACATATACTTTGTTTTTCTTATTTAATATTATATTTTATTATTCATTCATTCATTATAATATTATTTTGTATTAAAGTGATTATTTCATAATTAACAATATTTTCTTTTCTTAATAATTTATTTTTTATGTTTAAAATATGATGTTAAATTATTGAAGCAATTAATTGTAGATTTTTTTTGCACTGATTTGAGAAGTTTGGAAACTTTTGCAGTCATATATTTTGTTTTCTTTTTATTTATTTTAAATTGATTGTATTATTTTACTTTCAATTATTTTGCATTCAAGTATTTGTTTCATAATTTACAATATTTATTTCCCTATTTTTATATTTTGTTTAAAAAAGTTGACTTTAATTTAATAAAATCATAAATTATTTTGGATTTTTGGGGGGGCGATTTAGAAGGTTCGAAAACTTACAGCTGTACATTTAGTTTTCTTTGGATTTAAATATTGATTGTATTATTTTAGTCTAAATTATTTTGCAATAAGAAATTAATTTCATAATATCCTATTTTATTAATATTATGTTTAAAAATGTTGATTTTTTGAAGTCATGATTTTGTTTTGATTTTTTTTTTGTGGTGCTGATTTGAGATCTTTTCCAGACGTTTATTTATTTTCTTTTTATTTAATATAGATTTTTATTAGTTTGATTTTAATAACATTTATTTTCTTAACTTTATTTTATAATTTTTTTTATTAAAATAGAAAAATATTGGATGCATTTGCATCAGTACGTGATTTACAGTCTATTCAAGCTAAATATCATCATTATGTCTGTTTTTTGGAAACCCACCCTTAAATCTACCCACACCCCCAAACCTGTGCCTAACCCAATAAGTACACAGAAAAATATGGGGACCCAAAACAACTCTATGGGTGTTAATTTCAACACTTTGAAAGTGTCTCATGGGGTCCACTCAAAACAAAGTTAAATCAACACTTTCAAAAGGGTTGGCACATTGACACCGAAGTAAGGGTTAAATTTAACTCTGGGTAGAGTTAAAAAATTTAACTATATTTAACACCGCCTGGTGTAATATATTGTTATTTTATTCAACTCTCTTGAGTGTAAATATGGTAAAAAGGTCAAAAAGACTGTAAATTACAAAAGAAAAAACATTTTATTTGAAAACATTCACCACTTCAACAATTCATTCAGTTTTTAAAATGCAACAATGTCAAATATGCTTTAAATTTTTTATTAGTGCAGACAGTATCAACAAAATATGTATGACCAGTGCTCAAAAAGGCTGTTTCAGTCCTTTGGTCCAAACTTGATGTTTCATCTGAGCAATTTGAAAGTTCAATATAGCGTCACTCATAGTTTTCTTCTGAAATTACATTTTAAACAACTTGGCGTGCAAATCTTTCACTTCTGGTGTTTCCTTGGTCCTCCATATTAAACAGAGCAGTTTAAATGAAGGTATAAATGCTGTAAACTTGTGTGAAAACAAACTGGATCTAGGAAATCTCATCAAGCATGTCCTGTGAATGAAGTGCTTCCCAGCCACAGGATGACCTTTTTATCCATGACGATGTAGTAGCTGCTGATCGCTCGTCCGGTGGTTCCTGATGCACGGATATAGGGTGATGCTCATCTAAGAACTCTTCAAGACTCCAGCATGACTAAGAAAAATGTTTGAAAACAAATTGCAATCAAATTCTATGATATATTTAAAAGAACATTTAAAGTAAATAAAACATTCAAGAAATCTAAACTCACCTTTTGAAAATCTTCATGATGATCCACAACTTGACTCTCCCAGCTGGTTGAGGTGACAGGATATGGAAAAGTAGAAAAAAACACATACATCACTGTTGGATCTCCAAAAACAATTAGGTTAACCACTATGACTAGAACTGGAAAAACAGGCAGCTGTCTGTCCAGAATCCTGAATTTAACACAACACTTGGAGCAAAATTTAGAGGAGCTTAAAATCTTTTATATCATATAGTGATGCTGACTTCCCCAAAATATTGGCCACAGTGTAAAAAATATTCATAAACTTCATAAACAACAGTTTTCTGTAAGCGTGTGCGTGCGTGTGTGTGTGCGTGCATGTTTCTTTACCAGATTCAACTTGTTAGGCCCTTTCAGGTCCAGTATTGAGGCCACCTTTACTGGAGTCTAGCAGATGTTTCAGGTCCAAATATAATCTAAAATATTAGGATAAGCAGAAGAGGAAAAGTGCAAAGTAAAGAGCAAAACATTATTTAAGTAAAAGTTCACCCACAATACAAAACTTATCACCTTCATGTCATTCATTATTCTTTAATGCTCTAATACCCTCTCAGCTTATTGTGAAACAAATACAGAACTTTATCAAACATACCTTCATTATTATCACCACATATGACCAAGAAGGTGTGCTTGGTCATTTCACCAACTCTGGAAATACACCATCCGTCTCTAATCAGCCACCGTCACAGGGTCTTGTGTTATTGTATAGGGAACTGTGGCTGTTAAAAAACAACAACACATTAGTATCTAACACATATGCATAACCTTCAGATAAAAAAGATAGATGAACATCACTAAGTATGCCTCACACTTTTTCAGGTATCTTTTGATTCAGATGTTGATTATTGATAATAAATCTACAAATCAAACCTGTATCATCATTAGGGTGCTCAAATATGAATCAGTTGATTAATTTTACAGACAGGTGGCTGTTTACAACGCACTAAATTGTCTTTAATAAAAAGGAAATGTTGTGTACAGTACATGCTAAGTTTAGCCTATAGTTTTAAGCACAATATCATGCGGGAGAAAAAGCTTGACTAAGATGTTCCTGACTACAGAAATAGCCTAACTTACTAACGTCAGACATCCCGAGTTGGGAAAAGTAATTTTCAGGGGATACAGAGTTGATTTGCGGGAGGTAGCGGGAGAAATGAGTACCTAAAGAACAATGGGATGAGTTGCGCGCGACGTACCTAAAGAGCGGTGGTAGTGACTTGCGCGCGACGTACCTGAAGAGCTGGGAGGGATGCGGTGGAGAGGGGTGTGCAAAGTGTTTAATGACCGGGCGGGAGACGCGCGATTTCCGGGAGATTATCATTCATTTGCGGGCATCTACTTGGGCATCTGGGAGTCTCTGTGCATTTGCGGGATAACGTTAATGTTAGTCCCACAACTTCCGGGAGACTTCTGTAACCTTAAAAGTCTGAGAAAGTGCAAACGCGGTCATTTAAAGACATTAATGTTAACATTCCGACTTTAATGGTTGTCAACGCTTAATATAATTCAAGCGTACGTTATCACACGAGTCTATCAACCAACGGTAACGTTATATGGACGGCCACGAATGAACCAGTTTAAAAGGGCCGCGGTGTTTAAAACAACCAAATTAACGTACACGAATAACAAACAATCATATGTTTTAGTCAGGAAGCCTTTTACAAGTAAGCATATGTTCATTTACTCACCAGATATGTTTAAGAAACTCTCCAGAGCTTATGGAAACCGTCCTGTGTTGCCTTTAGCATCCGGCCAGAGTAGGCTAAGGTTTGGCTGCTCCGGTGATTCCCTCGCTAGTTTGCTTCGAATTAAAGGAGAAGTGTCGATTTTATTTTACAGATGGGTAACAACGCACAAAATGGCATTAAGAACATGTGACACAAAATGGCATTAAGAACATGTGACAGACATGTGTTGAACATGTACATTTGATGTTTTTATGCACTATGTATGCGTGAGCATATATAAAACATTCTTGAAAAGAAGTGAATAGTAATGCAGTTAAGCTAGATACACAAACGACCATGAATGAACCGCAGAAGATTAAAATTGTCACTCCATTCTAAAGTTATTAACTTAACAATATGTTTACAGCTGTATTTCCTTAGAGAAAGTCAGTAAAATACCAACATTTAGGTAGTTTGACTCACCAGTTGCTGTTCTAAACCTCAGATGGAAAATGGCGTCTGGAAAATTCTTCAGTGACTGGGGCTGCATGAATTCCCGGATGTTGGAAATAACACCACCAAGTGTAGAAAAGATAACTCCTTGATTTCGCACTGAATAAAATCAATTCTAACTCTTATTATATTCATTTATCAAAATCTAACTCTTTAACGTCAACACTTTACTCTGAAATGCTTCAACACCGAGAATTTAACTCAGATGAATTTGCTGTGTACATTTATTTGGGAACCCAATAAGTACATTTAATTTCATTTTAACTTTTTTTTTGATGTAATTACATAACAGTTAAGACTACTTAATATAAAGTGGAGCCGAAATTACTATGGAATTGTCTTGAAACAGTGTCATTATTTCTGTGATAGTATTGTTTTGGTTGGATGCGTTTGTCATTTTTCTTTTCTCACTGGCAATGTTGTGACACGCCAAAAACAATCTAGAAAGTTTGTTTGCAAATTTCTTACTTGAATGGTTTATACTTGACCAATGATGTATTTATGCAGACAGTTTTATTCAAAGTAATACTACATTCAGGATAATATGTTTCAATAATGTATTTCCTGAAAATCGAACCAATGACCTTGTGGTTATGGCTTTTTTTACTATTAAAGTAAGCTTTAGGAGTCAAAAGGGAATAAAACTTTTCACTAAATTTCTAAACTTTTGCAGATTAGCCCCAGGCATTAATTCATATTATTTTAAAAATACGGTTTTAACAGCTTCAAAAGTAAGACTATGTTCAGACAACAGAGAGAAGAGAATCTCTCGAGCCTTACTTATCAAAACACGCTGCAAACGTCCAGAGCAACCCAACACACACACATAATGACTAATAATTCATTGTAATTAAACATTTTATATAATACATTATTTTACACTAAAAATCTAGTGCGACAGCTCTTTGATATTTGTTTATTTTTCTATTATTTTATTGCTTTTATTTACCTGGACTAAATATTTTATACTACTCATTTGCATTCTGTCACGTAAGGGTCTGGGACAATAGCAGTTAGGATCCACATGCAGTTTATTAAGTATAGTCAGGCAGGAAATGGTCAAAAAGGGCAAACAGGAGCTTGCAGGAAATCCAAGAGCATAGTCAAAATCAGGCAAATGAACAGGCCAGGCAGCAAAACACGGTAAAAACAATATAACAAAGCAGAGGTCAAAACCATGGGAAGGCAAGACAAGGATAACACTCATGTCATCCTAAACAGAAACAAGACACAGCAAAGAGTGTGTGAAACGGGGGTGTATATACTGTATAGTACAGAAATATGGTAGGCTACAGGGAAAAAAGGGAGTGTTGGCAGTTATGGTGCATGTGTGCATCCATATGACTGTCAGATGTGGCAGGAGTGCTGGAATGCAATGACTTTTGGGAAATGTAGTTCAGTTTAGTGACAGAGTTGTATTTCTCCAGCAATCTGCAAATGTTAGATCACTGGTGATCGTGATGCATGCATTTAAATAAGAAATTACCGATTGCAAAATTGTCTTGACACCCGTCAAAATATTTAGAACAGCATACTTTTTTAAAGTTTTTTTTTTGGCATGAAGTCTCTTTTGCATACCAAGCCTGCATTTATTCGATCCATTTTTAAATATTATTAAATGTTTTCTATTTAGAAAATGTTTAAAATGACAAAAAAGCCAAGCTTCAAAATGAGGGAAAAAATATTGAAACTTTCAGCAATTTTAAAATGTTAATGATCTAATCTGATTCAATGATAAATGCTAAGCTAAGCTAAAAGTGTTTACGACAGACCCAGAGATTGGCTTTTCGAATTTAAAAATAGTCAAACTCAAAAGTAATTATTATTTTTTTGTATTTCAAAAGTAAATTTTTGTATTAACTATCTTAATTCTTAAAATTGTATCTTCTACTTGTAACAACCTATTTTTCTTAGTTAACCCAACTTAATGTTTCTAGTTCTCATAACTTGTTTTTTTTCTATTTGTTCCAACTTATTTTTTCTAGTTGCCGTATATAATTGTTTCTACTTGCCCCAGCTTATTTTTTCCTAGTTAACCCACCTTAATGTTTCTAAACCTTGTAACTTTTTTTCCAGTTGCATCCACTTATTTTAAGTTCTTGTAACTACATTTTTCTAGTTCCCAACTTATTTTTTTCTAGTTATTTTTTTTCTAATCACCAACTTATTTTTTCTACTAACCTTATCGTAAATTTTCAAGTTCTCCCAACTCAATTTAAAAAAGCCAGTTTCTCTTTTTAGTTGCTTCAACTTCTTTTTTTTATTATTACCAGCTTAATTTTTTTGTTTCCCCATATTAATGTTTCTAGTTATCCCAACTTGATTGCACGTAACAGCTGCACATATGTACAAATTGTTTTGCACATAACAGCTGCACATATAATGTTGTATGAAGTAATATACCTGAACATATACTTGTCAATTTGTATATTTGCATTCACTATTTTTCTTCTATTTCTAAAATGTATTTATAATCTGTTTTTTGTCCTGTCTCTATTATTCTGTTGCACTGTAGAAGCTCTGTCACGAAAACAAATTTCTTTGTAAAGCTCTCTCTGATTCTGATTGATTGCTTTAGTTGCTTCAACTTATTTTTTTTCTAGTTGCCAACTTAATTTTTCTAGCTACTCAACTTAATTTTCTAGTTATCTCATATTTTCTTGATATTTTCAGTATTTTTAAGTGAGATGTTAATGGTCTAATCTGATTCAATGATCTATGCTAAGCTAAGCTAAAAGTGTTTCTGCCAGACCCTGAGATTGGGTGAATGGATTCAAAAATAGTCAAACTCAAAGTTTAATTGTAGCGGCGTTGTAAATTGAGCCTATTTCCAACAACAAGTGTAGTGTTCTTTTAAAGTCTTTTAAAGTGCAGAAACTGTTAGACAGACTCGGCACTACTATAATAGATTGTAGCTATGATTAATCGGCTGTGATATAAACAAAATTCTTTTGCCTTTTTTAAGTGGGAGGGGCTTGATATGCTCCACTTAAACAAAGTTGAGGATTTCAAGGTAGTTCCGGGCACTTTTAACGGCCTCCTGATCCGGTGTGTGAATGCGCTGGTCCCCAGAGGAGCGAGGAGACGCTTGTCTTGATTATGTTGTTAGTAGAAGTGCTCATCCCGTCTTAATGCAATTAGGGCTGTGACAGGCTTCTGGGTGAGTTATGATGTTCAGCGCGCCGCACGGCTCAGCGTTTCACAAAACCCATGACACCGCTGAGATTGACAGCATAATAACTGACATTGTTATGAAAATGAATGCGGAGGTAAACTCCTGCTCCTCTGTGTCTGCAGTAGATCGCAGAGAGAGATGGAATTTTAAACTCATTTTGTGAGGTTTTTTGGCACTTTGATGCATCCAGAACATTTTCAAATGCAGCTTACATTTGACACTTTGATTTATATTTATTTTATTTCAGAACTATTCATTAAAAATAGTTTAAATTCCACCCTTACCCCAGCCCCCCTCTGATATTTGTTATTTTTAGAGATCAGCAACTCAGAAATCACTTCATATCACTTCTTAGGAAAATAATGCATTAGTCATGAACTAATGTAAACAATGACTTTGTTCAGCATTACATATGTTATCTAAATCTAATGTATCTTTCTTTTATTTTCTAGTTACTGCAACTTTTATTTTTCTAATCCTTAAAACAACATTTTGTCTAGTTAGCCTTACTAGAGTTTTGTATTTAATAAAACTTATTTTTCTAGTTACTCAAACTTTTTTTTTTTTTTTTGTAGATTCTACAACATTATCTTTTTCAGTTATGCATCTAAATTTTTCTGGTTCTATTCTGGTTTTTCTGGTTCTAGTTTTCTGGTTCTCTGGATAATATTTCTAGCTACCTTATCTTAAATTTACCCAAACTATTTTTTCAAGTTGTTCCAACTTATTTTTTCCTAGGTAACCACACTTAATGTTTCTAGATCTCATAACTATTTTTCTAGTTGCCCCAACTTAATTTTTAGTTCTTGTAACTACATTTGTAACTACATTTTTTCTAGTTTACCCAACTTATTTCTTTTCTAGTTGCTTCAACTTATTTTTTCTAATTACAAAGCAAATTTCTCTAGTTAACCAACTTAATTTTCTAGTTACCTTATCTTAAACTTTCAGGTTCCCCTAAACTCACTTTTTTTTCTAGTTTCCCCAACTTAATTTTTCTAGCTATACAACTAAAAAATAAAGATGGGATAACTTTTTTTTATAGTTACAAACTTAATTTTTCTAGCTACCCAACTTAATTTTCTAGTTATCTTGCCTTAAAATTTATAATTCCCCCAAATTAATTTTTCTAGTTGTCCCAACTTATTTTTTCCTAGTTAACACTTAAGGTTTCTAGTTATCTTAACTTATTTTTTTCTAGTTGCCCTAACTTCATTTTTATGTTCTTGCAACTACATTTTCCTAGTTGTCCCAATTTAATTTCTCTAGTTTCCCCAACTTGATTTTTCTAGTTGCCTCAACTTCTTTTCTTCTAGTTACCAACTAATTTTTTCTAGTTACCCATCTTAACGTTTGTTGTTAACGTATCTTTTTTTTTTTCCAACTTATTTTTCTATTTGCCCAAACTTTAATCATTTTAGTTCTTGTAACTACATTTTCTACTTCCAACTTAATTTTTCTAGCTACATCAACTTAATTGTTCTAGGTCATGCCCTTTTTGTAGTTAACCCAAATTATTATTTTTTAAATTCTTTTAACTCATTTGTTTTCTATATTATTATTTTTCTAGCGCAACACATTTTTTTCTTGTTCTTATAACTTTTTTTTTCAAGTTACCACGCCATCATTTATCTAGTTACTGCAACTTAATTTTTCTAATTTTCTAGAAGATATGTAGAGCTAAACCAGTAGTCACTGTTCATTGTTTGTTCTAAAACATTAACTAACACATTCCTGTATTTTTAAGTTTACAGTAATGCTCATTTAGTATTGCTTAAATGTATTGTTCAGTGTTAGGTCATGTTACATAATCCATTATCAAATATATTAGTAATATTAATGATTTCTAATATTGATGTAGCGCTTTTCTGGACACAATGCGCTTTACACATTGGAAGGAATCTCCTCATGCACCACTAGTGTGCAGCATCCACCTGGATGACAGCAGCCCTATTGCGCCAGATCGCACATTACACACCAGCTGATTGGTGGAGAGGAGACCGAATGATAAAGCGAATTATGGTATAGGGATTCCCAGAAATGGGTTGAGGCTGGAAGGGCACCCGCTGTGTAAAAACGTGCTGGATAAGTTGGCTACCCCAGATTAATAAAGGGACTAAGCCAACAAGAAAATGAATGAATGGTATAGGGTTAATTAGGAGTTCATGATCAACAGAGCCCAGTGGGCAAATCTGGCCAGGATGTCGGGGTTAAATACCTTTTTTTTTTTTTGAATGACATCCTTGGATTTTTTTAACGACCATAGAGAGTCAGGACCTCAGTTTAACTTCTCATCTGAAAGACGATGCTCACTGAGCAGTATGGAGACCCCGTCACTATACTGAGGTATTAGGTTCCACACAGACCACAATTTGGGTGCCCCCTGCTGGTCTCACTAACACCACTTCTGGCAGCAACCTGGCATTCCCATGTGGCCTCCCATCCAGGTACTGACCGGGCGCTGTATGTGTAAGTAAACATTACCTGCATTGAGCCACTAATGTAAAGATGAAACATAAATATATACTGCTTCTCCTTCTATTCGCATTTTTAATCAATTTCAAAACAACACTAAGCTTTTAAAAATCAAGTAAAACCAGTCAATTTTAAAATAAGAAACCATTCAAACTATTAGAAGTGACAATGGTATCTCAGTGTTTAAACTGATACAAGTTTAGAGCAACATGCAAATAAATGTGTAATAATTAGTTTTTACAAGAACTGTCTCTTTAAGTAAGTCTAAACATCCGTCACACCAGCCTGTTTAATAAATCTCCAGCCTGTATTTGTCCTTTCTAGGGCAAAGTGTGTACCTGAGACCATCTGTAGAGTGTGTATGTATTTGCGTAAGAGTGTGTGTGTGTGTGTCCATCTGTGAAATGCACACTTGTCTTATTAGTGTCTCAATGTAACCATATCCCTGTCAAACTGTGACAGCTCTATTTCCAAAGTCGCCATATTGGCTGATTGAGTCTGTCATTGGTGCATTTGGAGGATATTCTTTTACAAGCTCCAAAACATGTTGTGGTTTCCCAGAAGATCAGTTTATTGCTCAAATATATTAGGACTTCTTAAAGGAGAAGTTTGTCTAAAATGGGCAAATGTAAATAGTTGTTTTGTCCATAAAGGGAAAGTCAAAGGGGTGGAAAAAAAGCCCTACGCATGTTTATGAACAGTTTCAAATACTTCCAAGAAGGAACCGTTTTTGCAGTTTTGTTTTTACAAATGCACCAGAGGACAATGACAGCCTCTGTATAATGTTTACCATGCAACTCTAAATATTCGCTCTGAAATAACATGCAAGTGTGGCTTAGTAATACTTGTAATTCCTGCACGGAAACACCAACTACATTTCTAACTGGCGAATGACATTAACTAGTGGGTTGTCTGCTGTCATGTTGGGATGCGCGTGCTCGCAATTTCAGGATTCGTGGCTTTAAAACAGTTCCTCCCCTGCCATCCAAAGATAGTATGCTAACTATTTAGCATTTTGGCAGATCACCTACTGCACCTTCAACTTTACGTTTAACGCATATCAACAATTTTTTATGAAAGGTTTAACTTTTATATATTTTTTTTGTCAGTTTGATTAATGCAAGGTAAGATGACTCAAATGAATTAGATTCAGCTCAAAAAATAAACAGCAATGATATATTAACAGTGTATTTATTTTTTTAGAGGTGAAGATAGTATAGGTTAATAAATCAGTCTTGAATTTGAACTGATCGCTCATCAACTGAATAAGATTCCATTATTCCAATTAATGTTAATTGTGGTTATTTTTATATTATACACACATTTTACATGATTATACATTATACACATACAGAGATTCAGGGCTCTATTTTAATGATCTAGGCACAAAGTCTAAAGCGCATGGTGCAAAACCATTAAGGCCATGTCCGAATTCATTTTTGCTATTTTAAGGATAGAAAAATACGGTCAATGCTCCAGCGCATGGTCTAACAGGGTTGTGCTTATTCTCTTAATGAGTTCTGTGTGTGTTTTGAGCATAACGTGCAATAAACCAATCAGAGTCTCATCTCTCATTCCCTTTAAAGGCCCGTACACACCAAGACGTTTTTTTGCTTGCGTTTTCCATTGACGTTTATTGCCTCATGACAAAATAAAGGGCGTCATTGTGATCGTGCACACCAACGCGCAAAACGACAGGCGTAAAATCGTTATTTTTAAAAAACGCCACATTTTTTATTTATTTTTTATTTTTGACACCGGGTCCAGACCTTCTCCACCAATTAGATTGACGCTTTTGTTCACATGCACAGAGCTGCTGAAGTAAACAGCACTTGAAGGTGCTCAAGTGCAAGACTGTCAATGCGAGCTCACATTGAAGAATATGCCCTGAGGCGATATGAACGTGGAGCTGCTTATTGCAAGGGTATTGCGTGTCATATTTAACAAGCCGTTTACTGCTAATTTGATGTAATTTTGCTCACATGGATAATTGAATATTAATTAGATGATGTCATTACGCTGCTGTGCCGTCAGCCAATTGTTGCATTGCTGATCATGATTTCGAGGATCGATAGATCTGTCCTTCACAACACACGCAGCGATCTCAGATCAGTTTATCCAGACATTCTAATCTGATTCGCGAACTCGTTTGAAGAACCAAATTAGCGAGAGATCAGTTATCAAGATTAAAATCTGCCAAATCATCTTAGATCATTTAAGCGAGGTACGAAGAACGGACCCCAGTGAAGAAACTTGACACAGAGGAACATAAGTGAAGTTTTTAAACTAATTTCGAGAGGAGCACGTGATATAATTGACCGCAGCTGGCCGCCAATCTACACTCAGTAGTTAGCCAATCAGATCTATTCCAAATTACTATAAATAGCCTAGCTAGATATTACTCCCTTACCTTCGTTTTCCGAAGAAACCCCCCATCCACCCCCTATCTCCTCCTTTCCTCCCTTTAAAAAGGGGAGCTCTCGAGAACCACCTGATCTCGTACTCCCCTTACATGCTCTATGGACCTGGCGGGAGCCCTGGGCTCAACTATCTCCGAGCTCAGGGTTCTCTCCCGGGACAGCATGCCAAACCTGCTTACAGTCGTCAAGCAATATCTAAGTGTGAACTCTTGAAACACCTCACTGCCAACTAGCGTTTAGCGGAAGTGTTATTGCAGAACGTCAGAAACAGTGCGCAGAAGTATGAATGCACAGCTACGCGCATTGCATACACTGTGAGTCACGCCGATTACTTGACGCAGAAGTATAAACCAGGCTTTATAATTCAAGGGACATTTTTAAAACATGAACTCAAGCATCTTGCTTAATCTGGGTAACGAGTCAATCTCGGAAAGCATATCGCCACATTAAAGCCGTCCGCTTCGTAATTCCTCCTAAGATTTCATTACTTATGATGGTTTGTTAATCAGAAATGTTGCATACCTTTCACACGGCCAAGAACTGTAGAAGAATGGCTAAACCCTGAACGAGTCATAACTCACAATATGATTCATACGCCATTCCCCGAAAGTTGACATTAATCTACAACCAACCATTATTCAACACGCTCTGCAAAAAGAAAATGAGAATGAAATATTAGCAACGTACTCTGGCTTTTCAGTATGCGCGGCTTTCAAACAAATCAGTTAAAAACACAAGCTAGAAAATAAACAGCTACGGCTCGTAATTAAAGCAAAAATCCACACGGCCAGCAGGAAGGGATGAAAATAATTGTTTTTTTCCATATGATTGGAGATGCCCAAGGGGGTCAGATTAGATATAAATAAATATATATAAAAATGCCTCCAGGCTGCTTCATAAACTTCCTTCCCTGATGCCTCCCAAATCTGCCTTTTAAAGTAATGACATCAAAACAGGCTCTTTTGGAGGGAGTTTCGCTCGTCCTCAAAGGCCTTCACGTCTCTTAATTGGAACTGATTAAAATTTATCCAGTGTTTTTCGCTCCGTCTTGTACTGTTAGCAGCTTTTCTCTTTTTTTTTTTTTTTCCTGACCCAGATGGCCTTTGAGCAAACGTTTTTTACACTTTAACTGTGATCAGTTCAGAGAGATTTAGTGTTTACTGTATGCTTGAGTCTTTCCAAGGTCAGAATGAAGTTTCTTTGAACTCGCGATTTTAGTTTTTTTCTTCTTTTTTTTTAAGTAAAGAAAATGAGATGTTTCTTGATTGTTCCAATTTTGCACATTTATAACTGATGCTATCTATTAATATTTGTACATTGTTGTTTTTTAGATTAGGGCATTTTAATGAGCGATCATTTGGAGATTTTCTGAAGAATGCAGGAAGGAATTATTAGTAAATAATTAAATCCAATTAGCTCTGTTTTAACACTAATTGGGGTGTTTGTAGCATTTGGAAAACTCAGTTTTACTGACAATTATTATTAGAATAAATATTTAACGATTTTTTTTTTATTTAATGTCAAATGTTGGTTTATTGAAGTCTACATAATGAAAGGTTTATTATTGTAAAAAAGTGCAAGGTTCAACACAATTCATTTATGTTGTCCCAACACCAATGTAAGTAGATTAATCTCAATAATTGTGTTATTTCAGCTCATTTTGAATAAGTAGTTTGAACAAGCAGCAAAAATAATTAGTGTATTATTATTATTACTATTATTATTTCCGTTGTTGTTTTTTATTATTTTCATTATTATTTATATTTTTTATTGTTATTATTTATTGTTGCAAATTCAGCAACAATTTCTATAGTAAAAACTATTTTTTTCCAAGGTCAAAATGCAGTTTCTTTAAACTATAAATATAGATAATTTTAACCATCCAGAAACAACTATTTTCTAAATGTATAGAAGGAAGGGCAATTAAATAATTATAATAAATAAACAAGCTGTTTCTGGATGGTTAAAATTATGCATAATTATAACTGATGCTATCTATTAATATTTACACATTATTTTGTTATTATTATTTTTAATAAAGGCATTTTAATGAGCAAACATTTGGAAATTATTAATAAATAATTAATTCCAATTTTCTCAGTTTCCTCAGGCTCATTCTGAAAATGTACCCCTATATACATATCTGGAGATCGCAAATTATTTAACCAATGTTGCATAATATGGTATAATGGAGAGTGTGATGATATAATAAACATATAATAAATAAATGAAATATGTTAGTTTACTATAAAAGTTAAAAACATATTTGGCTGTATTTTACGATAAAATTCTGGCAACCACAGCTGCCACTTTTTAGACCTTATTTTGGTTCCTAGCTGTAATATTAACATGAAAATAAAATACTTCTGACTGTCAAAAAAAGTACAGTGAATGTTTTGAGATTCAGAAATTCTAGTCACTGTACAAGATTTCCGTGCTATAATTGGTAGCGTCTTGGCAGCAGTCGTGTCGAGTGTCACCGTAATGTGATGCTTGCAAATATATTGTCCTAACAGATTTCCTACAATTACATAATGTGATAAACATAGGGTTTCCTCGGCAGTGGCGTCTGGGCGAACGGACGCTCGTATCAAATCACAGAGCCTGTCGGAAAGAGCTGATTCTGCATTTGTGGGACAGTAGGGAGATACAGTCACACATTACCATCACATCTCTCTGCTTAGCCCGTGTGTGTGTGTGTGTGTGTGCGTGTGTGTGTGTGGTCCTGGTATTTATTGTGTAGAGCAAGTGTCTCCAAGTATAGCAGTACCAGTCAGTTTTTGACCTTGAAGGACTCTTATTTACATGAATAAAACATGTTCATGTTTGGTTTGAACAGAGCAGACATAATTTTGAATGCAGTTCTTTGTTTGATTACTATATATCTGTGATTTCAATGTACAACCCCATATCAGGAAAAAGTTGGTAGTGTGGATACAGCAAATAAAGAAAGAAGTGATTTGACTTTGACTTGTATTTCATTGCAGACAATGCAACAAAGATTTTTTTATGTGCTCCTCCATAATTTTTTCCATCCCAAAATTAACTAATTTATCAATTTTGATTTTTGCAACACATTTCAAAAAAAGTTGGAAAGGTGAAACATTTACCTCTTTGTAATGTTGCCATCCTTTTTACAACACTTAAAAGACACTTAAGGACTGTTTCAGGTGTAAGTTTGTCCCATTCTTCCTGTAAGCAAGTCTTAAGGTGGAAAACAAAATCGCAACATTTTGCACTTCAAAATGCACCTTACATTCTCTATGGGAGACAGGTCGGGACCGCAGGCAGACCACATGTACCTGTATCCTCTTCATCTCTTTGCAATGTGTGCAGAATGGCTTTTGTGTTGTCTTAATGAAACTATCTTTGCCCAGGACACTGACACAACCCAATACCATGACAGACTCGGGACCAAAGAAGAAAAAGATCATCCAGACTATTAACAGCAACAAGTCCAAAAGTCAGACCACACAGCATCTAGTTGTGTGCATCACCCATCCCCCCCCCAAAAAAAAAAAAAAAAAAAAAATGAAATACAACTTATCTGACCACAGTACACATTTCCACTGTGTGATGGCCCATCATAGATGCCTCCAGCTCATGAGGAACACATTAATTAATGTTTGTTGTATTGTCTGCAATGAAATACAAGTTATATACATTTAGAAATCACAACTTTTTAAAAAAAATATATATATATTCTATAATGGACACCTACTTGTATTTTCCTCTCATTAGTACAATTAATAAACATTGGAGCGTTCTCATCACCATTGTGTGGACAGTTTATTGTTATAAATGCAAGGCTTTAGGTGAACCCTCATATTGAATGCTCAATTACATGTGAATGTTAACCCAGGCTCATTCTAATTATGTACCTCTATATACATTTCTGGAGAGCACCAAATACATTGCAGGAGCTATGTTTTATGCAGTTTTCGTTTTTGCAAATCCACCAGAGGTCATTGTGTACACATTTCGTGATCTAAAATTTCTCTCGCAAGTGCCATTTGGGCCTGTTGTTCTCGTGTAAATCTCCCAGAGGGCACCGTCGACTGACTGACCAATCAACTGACTCACTCTCCTCCTTCCCTAAGCCCAACCAATAGTGTTTTCAAAAGCACCGATTGACCAGCCCCCACCACCTTCCCTAAACCCAACCTACAGTGTTTTCAAAAGCACCAATTGACCCGCGCCCACCGCCTTCCGTAAACCCAACTGATAGTGTTTTCAAAAGCAATCAAGAAAATAAAAGCCCTCGGAGCCACCTGATTTTTATTACATTTTCAAATCTTACAACATTCTCACCCAGTTTTTTACTTGCTCATTTTATTTTATGGCTTTTGCTTTTGTCTTACCTGCCTTCTGAAACTGTTCCTGACCAGACCCAAACCCTGTCATTGTAAACTCCACTCTAGTTCACAAGTCCATTGAGATACTGTATGTAGTGAGCCACTGGTAACAGTGGGAAAGCCGTCAATATGGAGGTAAGCGGTCAGCTGGTAAGCACAAAAAGCAACAACGTCATACCTCCCCATAGCATTTGTTTTAAAGACCAAATGCAGCCATATGCGTACATGGCTAAATAATTTGTGATCTCCAGAAATGTATATATGAATGTGAGCAGGGGGCGGGACTTCAGATACTAGAGAGCAATTGATTGGTTAGAAGATCTGATTAGAAGCATCGATTTTTAATGGCAGAAGTAAGAAAGTGTTTGTTTTAAATGCTCCTAAATGCAAATGCTGTCATTTTTTTTGAGCATATTAGCTTAAAGATAGCCTTTAAGCCAACTTATTGATAGTAACATCTTAGCTAACTTTCATTTTGATTTTAGGGGGACATTCAGATCATGTTTTGGGTATGACTGCTGTAAACAGCACTTTCTCCATCTTCAGAGAAGCGTTTTGATTAGAAACTAAACATATTCCTTGGGGCCAAGCCGTAAGGAAGACTTTAGGAGTATAAGTCATGATAGATTTATGATGAAAAATGATCAGAAAACACATCAGCGTTGGAGCCGAGCTCTAGTGCAATGAAACAGAAATGAATACAGGCTCAAAGTCAACGCGAAATGAAAAGTGAGCCTATTTACTTCCAATAATGTGCGTTCTTTATCTTGCTGTGAATTATTCATCTATGCATGCTATTTTACAAAATAAGAAAAAACATCCCGAATTAAAGAAACTGCATAGCCGTTTTAGTTTCTAATATGAAACACTCACTTTTTATCACTCTGAGATTGCTGTATATATATTCTTATTATTCTAGTGATGCTAGATTTTGTCACATTCACTATAAAAACAGGGTAATGCTTCACAATAAGGTTGTTATTTAATGTTAGTTAAATGCATATACTAATGAGAGCAAAGAAAAAGACATTTAATACGGTATTTGTTCATGTTAGTTAATGAAAATAGTTTGTCACCTGATTTACATTGTGATTTTTTAAAATTTTTTTTTTTTTGAGCCCGGTGAAAAACTATTTCTGTAAACAGGTAAAACAAAAGGCAAAACATGAAATAAACGAGTAAATGAAAATATGGCAAAAATCAGACGAGGGCTTTTTTTTTTGTATTGCTTTTAAAAACACTATCGGTTGGGTTTAGGGAATGGGAGGGGTGGGGTCATTTTTCGGTCGGACAGGCGACAACGGACTCTGGTGGATTTATGCGATAACAGCAGGCGTAAATGGCACTTGTGATATAAATTTGAGATCTGAAAAAGTGTACACAGCGGCCTCTGGTGAATTCACGAAAACAAAAACTGCAAAAAAAAAAAAAAAGAGTAGCTCCTGGGACGTATTTCTTGATCTCCAGAAATGTTTAAAGGGGTAAGTTTTAATAATGAGCCTGGTTTGGGAGGATGGTGATAATAAAAATAAGAATGCAACTTTTTATTGAACATAAATTCTGAACAACAGTTTTAGTCATATTGCCAACATTTGATAACATATTTAATATGTACACTATATATATATATATATATATATATATATATATATATATATATATATATATATATATATATATATATATACTCTTAACTTTACACTTATTGATGTACAGCCATACTATTATAGCCAATATATTTCTCATTGTATCAATTAGTGGAGTAACTTTTCTATTAGTAATATGTATTCGATTTATTAAAATATTTTGTTATTAATATACATTTTATTAAATATTATTTTCATTATATATAATACATTATATTTTCACCTAGAAAAAATATTCAATTATATTAACTGTATGTAGTTACATACATTTACTATTCCAAATTTTAGAAATAAGAAACTGCTACAAGATTTTAACAATTAAAAAATGAACACTTAAAATAAAAATGTTTATGAATAATTAATATTCATTACAATTATAAACACTAATTATTATTATATTTTTGTAATTATTGTTACTACTTCTACTATTCCTACTATTAGCTCTAGAAGCAGTAGTAGAATTGCTACCATTAAATTATGATATTCTATGTATAATATAATTTTGTAATTATATTTAAAGTAAAAACCTGTCAATATTAAGTTGTTAATATCGTTGTGTGTATATATATATATATATATATAAGAGTTATAAATAAAATAATAATTTAGTTATTAAATATATAAACAAAATAAAAATAAAATAAATATTTTAAGTGTTGTATTAATTATAATATTTAAGAATTATAAAATATATATTTTTAGAATTATATATTATAGTATTTTTCTATAATAATTATAAAGAAAAAAAATTATTAAACCTTTTCGTGACATTGTAAAACTTGAGCTAATAACATAAAGACAATGTTTGTCCGACACATTTAAATGTCTTAGTAAATCCTTAAAGGGACAGTTCACCCAAAAATGAAAAATTACTCACCCTCAAGTGCTCCAAACCTTTGAGTTTCTTTCTTCTGTCAAAAGGAAGATATTTGGAAGAAAGTTGGAAACTGATATGCATTGATATTCATAGTAGGAAAAAAAGGATGAAAGTCAATAGCTGTGACTTTCCAACATTTTTCAAAATATCTCCTTTTGTGTATAAATAGTGATTTTGGGGTGAACTATCCCTTTATATGTTGTGCTACTTATTTGCCAGAAAACCTCATAAAGCAAGAGTCTTTTTGAATCCGAGTCCGGAATGCATTTGGACGCTGTCATTCATTTCCCAGTTCGATCAATGTGTCTAATTTGCTGCTGCAACACAATCTTGATAAAAACCTACTTTTTGGTACATCTGTTATATTCCTGCGGTTTGTTTAATGCCACACAGAGCTGGAACACACTGAAAGTGGGAAGGAGAAAGTGATTATTAGGGAACACCTGTTCAGCAAACCGGGGCAGGTCCTGGAGACTGAATCACAGGTAATGAAGGGCTCCTCTGGTTAATTGTGTAAACTATAAATAGAGGAAGAAGACTATGCTGAAGCACGGGCTTGATCCCAGTGTCAGCTCTCAAAGTGCTCAGGTCAGATCTCTGTCACGGTTCAGGAGCACATCTGTGACCCAATCGGGTGTGTGTATGTGTGTCTTTAAATTGTTTTAAATTATTCGAGTCCTGAGAGTTTAAATTGCCTTTTGCAAGGTATTTAAATTGCGATATGGCCACAGCTAATAGCCTACACAGTTAAAAATATCCGTTAATGAAGTGTTTTGCGAAAATTTACGGTTGTGAATTGCATTATGGGACCTTGATCTCTGCTCTGTCGACTTTTGATGCTGAAAATTCAACTTTACAGTTTAACAAAGTGACTTCTATTGACATTTTAGTAGTTTGAAATAATAAACAGAGAAAGACGTCTGTAAAATAAGAGACTTGATGTGTTGGGAGTTCATTACAAGGTTTTTGTAGCATAATATATAACACCAACCCAGACAAAATATTGCTTTAAACTTAAACATGTTAATAAAAGTCCCTTTTTTGAACTTTTCAAGGTTAAAAGTTGTTGGAAGAAAGACCAATGTCATGTAATGTAATCCAAAAGCATGAATAAACAGGGAAAAAATAATTAAATAAAAATATGCATTACAAAATATGGAAAACTGCAAACTTATGAATATGTTTTACAGTGTGGAGTGAAGTGTAGACAAACTTAATTCAGTCATAATATGTGAATTTTAAAATAATGTGTATTTTTTATATTACTGTAGTAATAACTAGGAATTCACAGAAATTAAATATCTGGCTTTAATCTGAAATTCTGAATGCGCTTGGACGAAAACTAAAAACGAGACAAATTTTTTTGTTATAAATGTTTATTTTATTATATAATATAAAGAAATTAGCAAGAGTTTTCAAATTTAATGCAATAAATTATTCTGATCAAACACAAATGTACACAAACCAATAATACAACCCAGGCTCATTACACATGTACCCAGGTCCACATTTCAGGGAAAATCAAAATACGTACCTTGGGGTACGTCTGCTCGCAGTTTTAGTTTTTTTGTAAATCCACCAGAGGCCGCTGTGTACACATTTTGATGATCTCAAATTTCTCTTGCGTGTCTTCTTGCATAAATCCACCCGATGGCGCAATATACACTTCAGCCAACCAGTCGACTGACTGACTGACCTACCCATCTATGTCCCTAAACCCAACCAAAGCCCGTGCAGATACTGTCCCAAGGGCATGTGCAGGATCAATTTTTTGAAGACCAAGGGGGGGGTGGGGGGTTGTTGTTGTCGCGCGCGTACTGAAGAGCGGTGTTGCCTTGCTCGTTCTGATCAGCGGTGTTGTCGCGCGTACTGTAGCGGGGGGGTCGGTAGAGTTGCGCGTACTCGAGCGGTGTTGTCGCGCGCCTACTGAAGGGCGGTAGTGGGGGAGGGGGGAGTGTCCTGGGAGCACTTTTGATCATTTTGGAAGGGAACTTTCTATCCATGACTAAAAAGGGCATGTGCTCTGCACAGGTTGAGCCTTATGTGTGCACGTGCCTGACCCAACCAATAGTGCTTTAAAAAAGAAATCTAAAAAAAAGAAAAGAATTTGTGACTGTGTGAACTCACCACATTTTTAGCCTTGTTTTACCTGGTGTCTGGAACTGTGATCCACCAGACTTGAACCTCATCATCATTTTCCATCAGTGTACTCTGCGAGCTACCGGGTAAACTGGTAACCCACGAAAAGCTGTCCATATGGAGGCAAGCAGGACACGTAACAGAAGCCGTCGGTGTGGTGTCATACCATCCCATAGTGTTCATTTTAATAATGAAATGCAGCCATACGTACCTATTAATATACTGAGGCATTAGGGCCCACACAGACTGCAGATTGAGCGCCCTCTGCTGGTCTAATTAATAAAGCAACCTAGCTTTCCCTTGTGGTCACCCATCAAGATACTGACCAGGCGCAGCCCTGCACATATTATGACTGCAGCTAGCTGCCAACAATAGATATGTAGAGGTGTACATATCCACAATGTGTTACAATAATATTATTTTATTATTTTATTTATTTAAAGCCAATGAGGCGTCATTTTACCAGCAATATCATTACAGCAAAGAACACAGTAAGACAATAAACTTTGCAGCATAGCTTTTTTCGGCTCATGTATTCGTATTTTTCGTATTTGTCAATATTACTAAACGAAAGATTTGAACAATGTAACTAACAGATAACTAATGATGCAACGAATTTTGTTGAGCAAAAATTTAAATCTTCAGCCGATTATTGACGGTAGGCGAAAAATCGTTGCATTCCTAGTAATAATATTTAATTCATAATAATATTATTTAATGCCCAGCAATTTGATGCCGCTTGATTGTTGTTTAGGTTTGAGTAAAACATACAAAATAAGGACAACACATTTTATATTACTAAATTTAATGATATATATTATATTTACTTATTTCAAAGCGGATGGAATCACTTTTCTTCCTCTTTTTAGCATTATCAATAATATAAAATAATAATATTGATCATGATTTAAATATCATTATTCAGTTTACCTATTTAATGAAGATTAATATATTAAATCTCATTGCTATCATTAAATAATAATAATAATAATAATAATAATAATAATAATAATAATAATAATAATAATAATAATAATCTATTACTACGTTTACTTAATTTAAAAATTATTTTACATTTTATGGCTACAATAGCAATCATTATTTCCAACCATTCATTAACTATTTATTGACAATTAGTGTATAAGTAATAACCAAAACGTAGTATTATTACTTTGTTATTATTAATCATACACTAATTATCAATAGATTGTTGTTAATAATTACAATATTTAGTCTTATTGTTTTTATTATTAGTAGTAGTAGTTGTAGTAGAAGTAGTAATACACTTGTTATTGATTATCAGTGTATTAATAATATTAAATAATATTCTAATATTTATAACACTTTTGTTATATTTTGTGTATTTTATAAGACATAACATATTAAATCAATTTACATGAATATTGATATACTGTACATTACATGTGTGCTGCAAAAAATAAAATACTCATTTATTCATTTTCCTTCGGCTTAGTCCTGTTATTCACCAGGGGTCGCCACAACAGAATGAACCACCAACTTATCAAGCATATGTTTTACACAGCGGATACCCTTCCAGCTGCAACCCAGTACTGGGAAACATCCATACACACTCATTCACACTCATACACTAGGGCCAATTTAGTTGATTCAATGTCTTTGGACTGTGGAAACCCGGAGCACCCAGAGGAAACCCATGCAAATGGGGAATACATGTTAAACTCCACACAGAAATGCCAGCTGAGACTCGAACCAGTGACCTTCTTGCTGTGAGGCGAAAGTGCTAGCCACTGAGCCATCAGGTTGCCCAAATAAAATGTTGACTCGACTTAAAATTGTGAGGTACCAGCTTATTTTGAGTTGACTCAACTTTTAACCCAATGACTGATTCAATTAAAATTTTGTCAACTCAAAAAAAAAAAAAAAAAGCTGTGAAGCAAGTTGCCTTACAATTTTAAGTTGTCAATGTTTTATTACAGTGTGCGATTCAGAAATGTGAATATACAAGTAACCTTTAAAAACAAGGACAAATCAGATGAGCACAACACAAAATAAATCAGCAAGAAAATAAAAAAGAGAGAAATGAATGCAACCATAAATGAATACATATTTGAACCATCTCTCCAGTCCCCAAGAGACCTTTCAGGCGATAATTGAATAGTCGGTGGAAAAAAACGGTGCTTTCCACCTTGAAAAGAAATCACACCACAGCCCTTGAAAGATTGAAAATTTTCTCTCTCCAAAATGACACTGCCTATCTTTATGATGAGGCCTTCCTCACGGAAAAAAGTGTATATATATATATATATATATTGACTTCAGATAGCAAACAGTTCTTTTTTTCATGTTCTCTAGATTTTTTTTTTTTTATCTGTGTGGGGACAGAGGCTCTGGCCTTTGCAAACTGCGCTCGGTTTGCGAGTTTATAGTTTAAAACAGTCTAAAGTGGCAGAGGTTTCAATCGATAGGACTCACTCCAAACCTCATGCAGTCAGTGACCCGGACAAAATACTGCTGACCTCCGAGATACCAAAACAAAAACACGGGGAAAACAGAAACAGTTCGAGAGCAAGGTATAGAGGCAGCAGCAACTAAAACATAGGAGATTATTCTTGAAGCTGTAATTATATTTGTCTTTGTGTGATACAATTGAATCTGTTAAAGGACAGCTCCTTTTACAAGACGCAAGATGAGCCTTTGGTGCCTCCAGAATGTGTCTGTACAGTTTCAGCTCAAAATACCCATCAGATCATTTATTATAGGCTCTAGAATCTGCCAATTTTGGTCTCTGAATGAACTGTAGCTGTTTTTGTAGCCTGTGGCTTTAAATGCAAATGAGCTGCTTCTCCCCACCCACCATTCCCTATGTGCGTCTGCTTCTTCTCTTGCGTTACGTCAGATAAACAGCAGTCAGTGATAGAGACAGACACAGATGAAGCTGAAATACAGTCAAAAAATGTCAAAAAATACCAAGTTGATTTCGCTAATTTGTGGTGGAGTTTATTCAAGCCTTTCTGATATGATGACTCTCACACAAATGTCATTAGCAGTACACAAACAAACATATTAGTGTTTACTGACACCATGCGGCTGTGGTGATTATAGCGATTTATTATTATTATTATTATAACATTTATTTTACCAGGAAAGGCACGTTGAGATTAAAAGATTAGGCAGTACACAAGTCACATGAGTCCAACAGACAACAAAAAACAATTTACTGTTAACATGAATCACACTGACAAACTATTCAAAACATCTACAAACCTGTGTTTCAACTTCTAAATCTTTTATAGTCTTTTTAAAAGCATGTAGTGAAATCAATTCTTTGAACTGCAACTGTGTTTGCAGATTATTCCAAGCAAAAGGTGCTGCGTACTTAAAAGCCTTTTTTCCCATCTCAGTCCGCACTTTAGGAACAGACAGTAAATAAATATCCTGTGACAGAAGACAATAGTTAAGAACAGGCTTTTTACAAATGTAATTCTGAAGATATGATGGGAGTAAACCCAGTATTGATTTGTAAACAAGGATATGCTATGCTTGAGCCTACGAATGGACAAAGCAGACCAACCTACCCTAGAATACAGCACACAATGATGAGTTAGGGATTTAAAATTAGTTTTAAATCTTAGTGCACCATGGTGAACAGTATCCAATGCATTAAGACTTTGAGATGAAGCATGCATATAGATAACATCACCTAGTACAATGTCGACATGAATGTTGCCTCAACCAGCTTCTTTTTGGCATCAAAAGAAAGGCAGTTCTTAATTCTAAAATTGAAGCCTAAAATCACTTTTAATTTTTTCACCAATTGCTGAATGTGAGTACTAAAAGGAAGAGTATCATCAATTATAATTTCAAGATATTTGTACTGGGACACCAATTCAATCTGTGCACCATGAGTAGTAGTAATAGGACCTAATTTTTGCTTGGCTTGTTTTGATTAAGAATTACATAGCATTTTTACTTGTTTATTAGCAATTTTAATGTTTCAAACTTAATAAAATCAAAGAGAGTTGGAACAGATATTTTAATCCTAGCTTATTTGTAAAAAAAAAAAAGAAGATTCTGTGGACAACATGATGTCTGTCAATCAATTCAGTCGGGGGGTAAAACCGCTCTCCTATGTCTTACGCGGTGGGCCTCAAAATCACTGGGATTTAGGTCCTATTTCAATGTCAGGAAATTTTCAAAAGAGACTTGTTGTGTTTATATCACTCCAGTGTAACAGTGGACACACTCAATTTTTTAGATGTTTCTCTCTTTGTTTATCTACTGTAAAGAAAACAAGCAAAACACACATTTGAGTCTTTCTTTAGAGTCTTTGTGCCTGTAGTTTTAATTATAGTATTTAATAGCTGTTTTACATATAGTATCTGTATTCTGAAGTCTTAACTTTTTTGTTTTAGTGACTAATTTGTATAAATTTATTAATTCATTTTAGCAGGATTTGCTCAATGCCCAATGACATTTGGATATTGGGGGTGAGGGTTGGGGCATAATCATACATTTTTGTAAAAAATCTAAACAAATGAATTCATATGAATTAAACCTTTTTTTTGTTTTTTTTTTTGGAGAAAACAAAGATCACTGGCCGGTCCAGTTGACATTTCTGGGTGGAGTTTGCATTTTCTCCCCATGCCCCACTCTCCGAGTGCTCCGGTTCCCCCCCGCAGTCCAAAAACATGTGCTTTAGGTGAATTGAATAAACTAAATTGGCATACCATGTGAATGTGAGAGTTTATGGGTGTTTCCCAGTACTAGGTTGCAGTTGGAAGGGCATCAACTGCGTAAAACATATGCTGGATAAGTTGGCGGTTCATTCCACTGTGGTGACCACTGATAAATAAAGGAACTAAGCCAAAGAAAAATTAATAAATGCATATGGAAAATAGTTATGTTTCTTAATGAGATCAAGCTAGTTTACGCTAGTAGGATTATAATTTTATATAATATAATACTCAAAGTTCTGACAGTTTGCAGTAGTTTCAAAATGATAAATCAAGATTCCCAAACCCCCTCAGTAGAAGGAAAAAAAAACAAACAAAAAAAACTTTAAAGAATTTTTTTTTTCATAAAGGAAAATAAAAGAAACTAGTAAGTCCAGGTTTTATGTTCTAGAAACATATGCTAATTAGTATGTATTTAACTAAACAACCTCATTTGCATATTTAAACATTGTATTTTAGAAAACTTTAGTATAAAATCTTTGGAATTCTTTTTGTAATCAACTATAAGGATGTATAAAGGGATAGTTTCCCAAAAATAAAAATGTAATCCCAAACTGACTGGCCTGTCTGCAGTCCCGACCTGTCTCCAATATAGAATGAGTGGTGCATGTTAAAGTGCAAAATGCAACCACAAAAACCTCGTACTGTTGCCCACCTTTGTTTGCTGGAAGAATGGGACAAAATTAACTTCCAAACATTTAAAAGCTTCTTTTCTGTTGAACACAAAAGAAAATATTTTGAAGAATGTTGAAATCCTACAGGGCATCATGGTGGCGCAGTGGGTAGCACGAAGTCCAACGACGTGGTATAGGTGAATTGGGTAAGCTAAATTAGCCATAGTGTTTGTGTGCGAATGAGTGTGTGTGGATGTTTCCCAGTGATGGGTTGCAGCTGGAAGGGCATTTGCTGAGTAAAACATATGCTGGATGGGTTGGCGGTTCATTCTGCTGTGGCACCCCCAGATTAATAATTAATAATGGGACTAAGCCGAAATGAATGAATGAATGAAAACCTGCAGCCACTGACATCCATAGTAGAAGAGGAAAAACAAACAATCATTTACATTAGCCAACATTCTTCAAAGTATCTTCTTTTTGTGTTCAACAGCAAGTAGATTTTTGAGTGAATTCATTTTTGACCGAGCTATCTCTTTAAGAAAGAAATCTGCGGTGAAACAATTAAGAATTCACAAAGTGCATCAATTAAATAAAACAAGTAAAGTTGACAGACAAGAGATTATGTGTCGAGTTTTTAGGCCAGAGCAATTGCCCTATGTCACGTCCAATTATATCTGTTATTTGTTTACTGAGCCTGTGCCAATTACAACTCTGGATGACTCTATCTGTGCATTTTCCCCCTAAAAAAAATCCTGTTTTCAAAAAGAAATACGCTCTTTAGACGCAGCGGGCTTGATTCATTATTTGTTTATTTCATGAAAGTGAATACATAAGCAAACTGTTGGTTGTTATTGCGAGCACAAAAACGCTGCAAAGCGAAATGCATTGACATTACACGGGAAGTCGTTAAAGGCGTAAATCTGCGAAGATATGAGAAAACTGCTCCCCTTCAGAGGGAATTATTCATGTCAGGCTACACTTCTGCTAAGTGAGCCCAAAAAACTTCCCTTTTCTGCTTTTGAACATCCAGACCAAACCAAGCATTCCTGTTGTTATTTTAACGAAGAGCTTTTATGAAAGTGTAAACACTGGGTGCTTTAAAACTCCTAAACCATAAATGATTGTGCCTTGACAAGTCATATATAACTTATGTTCACTGATGCCTGATTAATTACTCACATATAAAGTGAAGTTACTATTCAAGTTGAACTGTAGTGTACTATACTGTAAATGCATAGATGTAAATCTAATTTGACTTATGGTCATGTTATTTCAATCAGGTACTTCTAGTTTATTCATATGTATGCACATTTATAAAAGCTACTATTTTTTATAAATCGGTTTTATTATTGCAAATTGATGTTTATTTCACTATTAAAGAGGTAGTTTAAACAAAAAATGAAAATTACCTCATAATTTATTCTCCCTCTTATGCTGTTTTCTCTTCTGTTGAACACAAAATAATTTCCATAAATTATTATTGAAATCAGTAGGTGGAATGTATCAGCATTTTCCAAAATATTGTTTTTGTGTATGTGTGTCCAACAGAAGAAATAAATTAAAGTAGGTTTTGAGCTAGTGTTGGTGTTTTGAATGGGAGATGTGAGGCAGGAATGGGATCCAAATGCAGCTTGATTAAGAGTAGTCAAACAGACAGGGGTCGAAAAAACCAGCAATAACAACGACAAAGTTAATCCAAGAGCATAATCCATATAGTAGGCAAATTGTTAAAAAAGGCGGCAAACTATACAAAAGGAAAAGAAAAACGCTTAGAAATGTTGCCACTGTTAAATAAGATTGGGTAAAAGGTATTTTGAGTATTTATAGTCTGTGTAATTAGTGATAATGTCCTTCAGCTGTGTGTAATCAACGTTAACTTGAAACTGGTGTGTGAGTGCAGGATATCGTGGGAATTGTAGTCCAGTAGGATGATCCAGGTGGTGCTCTTAGTGGTCTGAGGGGCAATCACAACAATGGGTAATAGGTAAATAATGGCAGAATTTCGATTGTTGGGTGTACTTTTAGCTTGTGATTGCTTCTGAAAGTGGGTTTTGGTTCTTCAACTTTGTGGTATAATGTTTTTTAAAAAGTTTTTAGTTTTTTTTTTTTCAACTTTTTGACCGTTTTTTTTTTAGTGGAGTAAAAAACTTGAAAGTTGAACAAGGTAATGATAAAAAAATGTCAAAGACATTGAGCAGCTCTTATGCGAGGAGACTAATATACACATATTTTTAAATATTCAATCGAATGAGCTTAAAAGATAAACAAATACAACAAATAAATATTCCAAAACACTTTTTGGGGCCTAAACTACAAAACCAAACTTCACACAATGATCTCACAGTGCCATTTAGCAACTTTTAGCAACAAATTGTTAAGCTTTTAGCAATTGGAAAATTAGTTTGCAACAATGTTCACAAAAAAGTTAAACAAAAACATAATCAGCCACATCAACAGTACATAGCAAAATTATTTATTGACCTCCATCGTTTTGTTTTCTTTTTATACTATACATTTTTATTTCATATAAACGTTAAAGTCTAAAGGAGGTCAATTGGACGTATCGCACACCAGAGGTGCACATTTGCATGTTGCTTAAAATGAAACTACTCTGTGGCGCGGCAGAAATATAAACAGTGTCCTGAGTGGTAGTTGGGTGTCACGAACAGCAGCCGACTTGTGACGCCAGTGTACGTACCCTAATATAAATGTATGTTTAGAATTCTAAAATGTATGAAACTACTTTGTGCGTCGTGGAGCGACACATCCAGTGTGCGACCCACTATGGGGACTGTATTTTTGTATCAACCACAGCCTCAATAATCCACATTTTTTCCTCTGTAAATCTATTCCAGGGCGACACGGTGGCGCAGTAGGTAGTGCTGTCGTCTCACAGCAAAAAGGTCACTAGTTCGAGCCTTGGCTGGTACAGTTGGCGTTTCTGTGTGGAGTTTGCATTTTCTCCCTGCGTTTGCCTGGGTTTCCTCAGGGTGCTCCGGTTTCTCCCACAGTCCAAAGACATGTGGTACAGATAAATTAGGTAGGATAAATTGTCTGTAATGTATGAGTGTGAGTGAGTGTGTATGGATGTTTCCCAGATATGGGTTGCAGCTGGAAGGGCATCCCCTGCGTAAAACATGTGCTGGATAAGTTGGCGGTTCATGCCGCTGTGGCGACCCCGGATTATTAAAGGAACTAAGCCGAAAAGAAAATGAATGAATAAGAATCTATTCCACTCTCTGTTGAACCATGAATCCAAAAAGCAAGGCTTCCCTTGAATGTTGTAGGAAAAATATTACAAGGTGTTCAGGACATTAGTGCAAACGCCACAAATGGTGCTCCCATAACTGTTTGTAAACTTACAACACCTTAGAGATTGTTAGCAAGGTCAGCGACCAATCTGCCATTAGATTAGCAGCACAAACCAGACCAAGCGTGGCGGGAAATTTTAGACATCATACTGAACGAACCGTAAAAATGGATACCATGAAACTTAAGTGATATTTTGTACAAGGCCGTGAATTACTGTCTCTCGGGCAATCGGGTACAAGCAACCTTGTGTTTACTTTCTGAAGCATGACACATTTGTGTTTACTAGCACTAGCAGTGAGAAATACTGTAGCTAGACGACTTGATTTATGATTTGACTTATGTTTAAGGGACTCGGGCTATATTTTGTAAAGACTTCTTTATTTATTTATTTTTTACATCTGTTTGGTAAGCAAATGTACAGTACTGCTCAACATTTGTAATCATGTTTTTTATTTCTTGATTTTATTAATTTAATATTTTTGATGAAGAAGACTCTGAAAGGCTGCATTTATTTTAATCAAATTTACAACTACATATGTAAAAATGTATTTATGTTAAAAATGACTGTTTTTTAAATCGGCGACGCAGTGGCGCAGTAGGTAGTGCTGTCGGCTCACAGCAAGAAGGTTGCTGGTGTGAGCCTTGGCTGGGTCTGTTGGTGTTTCTGTGTGGAGTTTGCATGTTCTCCCTGCATTTGCGTGGGTTTCTCTGGGTGCTCCGGTTTCCCCCACAGTCCAAGACATGCAGTACAGGTGAATTGGTTAAGCTAAATTGTCCGTAGTGTATGAGTGTGTGTGAATGTGTGTGTCGATGTTTCCTAGAGATGGGGTGCGGCTGAAAGGGCATCCGCTGCATCAAAAACATGCTGGATAAGTTGGCGGTTCATTCCGCTGTGACAACTCCGGATTAATAAAGGGACTAAGCCGAGAAGAAAATGAATGAATGAATGTTTTCAAAATGTCATATGTTTAATAATGTAAATTTTTTTTCTTCTGTGATTTAAAGCAGAATTTACATTAATTTTCAATGACACATGATTCTCAAGAAATAAAAAAAAATTAATAAACTATTGCTGGTACTCGATAATTAATACTGATTCTTACAATTAACGTTAAAACATTTGTTTCTCCTGTATACCTCATAGTTTTGCGTAAACTGATTTATTTTACTTTTCTTTTTATTCTTTAATGAAAAGAAAATATAAAATGGCAGCATTCATTTGAAATAGAATATTAAAAAATCTTCTATAATTAAATGTGAATATATTAACATTTTTAATTTTACTCTTGAACAGTTTATTGTGTCATTAATGATTAAAAGTTACTACGTTTACATGGACATCAGTAATCAAATTATTTGCCTTAATCTGAATAAGACAATAATATGGTTAAAGGCTGATTTATCCTTCTGCGTCAAGCCGCATGTGTGTGCTCCGGCGCATCGCCTTCACCATGGCTGATGCAGACTCACAGCTCTCAAAAAATGTAACTATACATCGTAACATCACATACCCCAAACTCTGTGATTGGTCTGCTTGGTAGCTGTGATGAGTATGGCTGGTGCTGAGAGCCGCGAGCCCGATGGAGCAAGTGTTAACAAGTGTCGAGTCTCATGAAGGAGCTGGAAACTTTAGTTTTAGGTTTACCTTGTAATTAAAGTTGTTGCAAGTTCGCCGGTTCCCACCTCTGAATGAGCGAGTTTTAGCTACTTGTATGTTAAAAAAAAAAAAAACATCTGTGAAGAAATTTGACCCAGAGGAACATAAAAACCTTACTGACAGTTAACGTTTTAGAAGTGTTATGGCAAAGCAACTCAAACAGCACGCAGAGGTATAAATGTACAACTACGAGCAAGGCAGGTGCCCTGGGTCACGATGATCACTCAACGCAGAAGTATAAAGCAGCCTTGATTAAGTTGTTTACATGAGTTGCTTTTTTAATGTTCCGTTTATGACCCTATATTACATAGCACATAGTTCGATAACTGTCATTGTGTCACCACACTATCCAACGTTTCCTTTGGAGTTTCATGTAACTTTGAGTGTTTTTTTTTATTTATTCACTCTAACTGCAGTTTGTCAGTTTCACTTTCTTTCAGGAACATTTCATTCATGTCCTTGTGACGAACTGAGGTATTGCGCGTATGAAGTAAGGACTAGTGAAGGAGTGTTGTTATAATGGTATTTGAGACACCCCTGTTGGAAATTATTATGCCAAAAAAAATATTTTATTAAAGTGTTTACATGTCTTTACTGCACTTTAATAATAATACGACTAAAATCGGCATACTCCACACCCTAATTTAATTTCCGTTTATTTCGATTATAACCTTTATTGGAATAAATTGATCAAAATTGTTGTTTACATGGTAAACTCTTAAACAGAGTATTGTCTTAATCGTATAAAAAACTGATTATTGGTGTCCATGTAAACAGTGAGTACTTTTTAATGGTATGGTCTAATGCCTGTTCATACCAGACGCGGAGCGCGCAGATAAATTGCGCTACTCGTGCGTAAATTGCCGCATGAACATTTGAGTTTACTTGCTTCATTCGTGCGTCAAACCCCGCTTCATTCACACGTCAAATCCGCTTCATTCGCGTGTCAAATTCACTTCAGAACAGATGCGGATTCGTGTCATGGGCAGGGCTTTTGTCTGCCTGGTGACTGTAGCTTCGTTGCTAAATGGCTAACATGGATTTCATGAAGAAATTAACAGTGTTTATGTACTTTATGAAGGCTGAAAAAACAGCGTCGATACGTTTAGGACCGTGTCTGAGTCCACTATATTCTTTCAGAGGTGCATCCAGCTGTGTGAGCTCATAAACTTCTCCAGAAACTGAACCTGGATCACGGAGGCTTTCAACGGTGCTTCTGACTGAGCCAAGCCCAGTTTGATGATTGTTGTCGGTGTCGCTTGGAGGATTTCCCCCGGTACACCATTAACAGGTTCTACGTCACAATCACGCCCCCACAAGAGCAAGTTTCTGATTGGTTAACTCATGTCCGCTGAAGTTCAGATTTTCGAAATCGAGAGATTCACGCGAAACGCACGTTAAGTGCGTCAAATGCTCAATTAGCCCTGCGCCATTCGCGCAATTCGCGTCATTCGTACGTATCGCGCCGCAGGATGTCTATTTGCGTGTTTGCATTGACTTAACATGTAAATCACTCGCACTTGATGCGCGTTCCGCGTCTGGTGTGAACGCAGCATTACAGCCCAACATTTTTCAACACTGGTAATATTAATAAGAACTGTTTCTTGAGCCGCTGATCATTATTTTAAATCACAGTAGACTGAAGTAATGATCCTGAAAAACATAGCACTACAACATATGAATAAATTACACTTAATTCAGCACAGAGTACAAATAAAAGATTTTTAATTGTAATAATATTTCACAATTTTTACATTTTATTCACACAATTTTGACCAGTAGTGTACAATAAGACTTTCCTGTTGGTTTTTGCACATAAAGGTTTGCAAATACAATTAAAATGTGGTACCCTGTGTTGTCCGAATCCCACAAGAGCCACTAGGGACCTTGGAGCGCTAGACTTGCTTTAAAAGAAGTCAAAAGATGTTGGACTTATTTGAAAGAGATATAGCGAAGCTGTCCAGAGACTGAGCGAGATGGACATCACAAATGCTGAAGACTTGGTCAAAGCTTTTAATCCAGTGTCTGAAGTGACGAATCCCACATTGACTGTCACGGCTTCATCTCCTGTCCAGATCCTGGTGGCTCATCAGTGGTGAAAGCCATCAAAAGCAACATCAATCAGGATTTACGGAAGCAGTCTGACACTGGCTTGAAAATGAAGTCTGTACACAGTCGATGAAGTTGATCCTTATTCATAGTGGAAATACAGAAGATGATTTGTGAAAGTGATGAATTCCAAGTTTATATATATATATATATATTGCTCAACATAAATGAGTACACTCACATATCTCTCATTTAAATTTATATTTTCTATCTGAAGCTTAATATTATATTATATTATACAATATTATATTTGTACATATCCATTACATTAGTCAGCACTGAAGCCAAATTTGGAGCTAATCTAACAAATAACTTATGATAAGGGTCCAAAATTAGTCCTCCCAAATTTATATGTTAGGAAAAAATATGAAACTGAATTTAGAATGAATTTAAAAGGACAAATATCAGGAGTAACAAACATTTTTTTTAAGTTTTGTATTTTTTTTCTCCCAATATTTTGCATTAGTTTAAATATTTAATCTTTCAATTTCTTAATATGTTCGGTGAGTAAAATATTATTTTAATAAATATATTCATTTAATAAATCTCTTTTGTTCAAATGCACCAAAACATATTACTTATATTTACTGAGAAATGGATATTTATTTATGCAACACATAGGTCTGTTTTTTGAATCTGATTGGCTGATTGCCATGCTGTATTCTGCAATAACATCACTTGTACGACCTCTTTACTCTTGTGTATTACTCCGCCATACAGTGACAGCAGATCAATAAACTCACTAAAATTTGACAAATATTGCAGCTGTTGGACAACATAATTTGCTTTTTAGGCTTTTTAGACAATAATGTAGTTGTTTAGATTGCAACTGTGCAGTTTATTTATAAGGACAGTGCCTATTTCAAATGTTTACTATTTCGGAGATTCAGCGCTTCGGCAGCCTTTAGCCTGTCATACACAGAGCAAAAACGGTTGACGTTCCACCACAAAATGGCAACAAAGACCGCATAATGTGTCCTTAGGGTTGAAAAACGCATTGTAAATTTCAACCTACCGCTGATCTGACCGTTATTTAACTTGTAACTAACATTCTAAGACAATCTTTCTCTTTTGTGTGTTGTATTGCTGTATAGAGTAATCTGGTAGTGTTTGCTTTGCTTTGGGGTTAATTATTGTGATCTTCCGATCGCAGCACTGGTGGGACACTAAGGCACACGAGCCAACACTTGCCTCCCACCAGTGCCGATATACAGCAATATCGCACTGCTACTCGTGTATTATTACTCTAAAAAAAAAAAAATTTATTTATATATAACATTATTCCCCAGAATCACACAAAAAATCTGATTTCCTCTGAAATGAATGTTAATTATTAATGAATGTTTAATCAAAACAAACAAAAAAAAACATTAAAAAACTACTGTACAATAACATTTACAATTATTTGAATTTCAGTTCATACTCTTATCTTAACTTAGTATGGATAATACATTTTACAAAAATTGCTCTAACTATATAAATTGGTGGACTATTTATTTATTTATTTACTTGTAGTATGTGATTTCATTTAAGAATTTAGTAAAAATTACAACTTGTTGTTTCTAAGGTAAAAACAGTACATAAATTATTTAAACGCACTCATATGATCATCACAAGGTCATTACAAGTAGGTAAGTTAGAATATTTTTTTTACATTTTAAATATCAAAAACAATATTTTGAAGGGCTATTTATTATATTTTTTATTTTACAATAGGTTACAATACTTTTATATATATATATATATATATATATATATATATATATATATATATATATATATATATATATATATATATGTATATATATATATATATATATATATATATATATTTATTTATTTATTTTATTTTTTGCCCAGCTATATAGTGGAATTATGATTATATATTATATATTATTATAATTTAAGAACTCTTTGCAAGTGAAAACACAATTGATGACTTCTGTGACCACAATCGTATTTCATTAAAGATAATTAGCAGAGGTGAGAGTTAGACTAAAAATATTAAATACTCATTACAATAAAAAGCCAAGATGTTAGCAATTAAAAAAAAATAAAAAATAATAATAATAATAATAATAAAAATAAATAATAATAATAAAAAAAAAAAAAAACTTGTGATTACCTCTAAAACTAATTTGACACTTATTAAAACCCACTTCAGTGACTGTTTGAGAGGAACTGGAAGATAAATATCAGGTAGTTTGTTTTGTAATTGATTTATCTACACTAACACACACATGAAATGTTGCCTATTGGAGATGCATGTCACCAAAACATATTTCATGGCCGCTGTTTGTCTCCTGAGAGAAAAGTGAATAATTGCAATATGACACTGAACTGGAATACTTGATGTATCACTAAACATAATTAATATCGTATCGCCACGTACCTGCCACTTCTCACTCCTACCGAGCGGTGGAGATTATTAAAGGACCAACACGCATGTGTGTGTGTGTGCTCGCAAGATGAAGTTAAAAGCTTGACTAATAATGCTCTAATCTGTAGCCATTTCCACACTGAATTTGCAGAGCAGGGTGTCCTTAGGGGAGTTGGAGCTCTGTGAGGCAGAAATGGCTTCCCGCTGCGCTGAATGAAAGGTAGGACTAATAAGAAAAGGACAGGCAGTGCTTCACGCAGTCGTGGGTTATCTAACAGCTTTTCTTTTACCTAAACCAAACCTTCTTGACCTTCCTCCGTGTGAAATACAATGACAGAATAAGCGCGATGATTTGACGCTGCAACCGTGTTCATAAAGATGTCGCCAATAAAAAAAATAAATAAAAAAAGTCATTTCTACATTCACTTTGACTAGTATTTTATTGCGGACAATACAACAAACATTATTTAATGTGTTCCTCATGAATTTTATTTATTTATTTTTTTAAAATAAACATGTGGCTCCTGCAATACATTTAAAAAAAATTAAAATTTCGGACCGTAAACCATTTACCACTTTGTAACATCATTCCTTTTCACAACAATTTAAAGATGGTTAGGGACTGAAGACACCAAGTGATTAAGTGTTTCAGGTGTAATTTTGTTCCATTCTTCCTGCAAACAAGTCTTAGTGCGGACAACAATACGGGGTCTTCGTTGTCGCATCTTTCACTTCGAAATATGCCACATATTCTCTGTTGGAGACTGGTCAGGACTGCAGACAGGCCAGTCAAATACTTGTATCCTCCTCCTTCGCAGCTAGGACTTGTTGAAATATGCATGGGCGTCCCTGGAAAAGGAAGGCAGTATATTGTGCTACAAAATCCTTATGTACTTTTAGCATTAATGGTGCCATCACAGATGTGCAAGTTACCTTCTTCAAGGAAATTGATTATGACAGACCGTGGCTTTTAGACTTGTTGCTGGTAACAGTCTGGATGATCCTTTTTTTTTTTTCTTTAGCACACTGCATCCATTTCTCTCTCTCGAAGAAAAACCTGAAATACTGTTTCATCTGACCACAGCACAACATTTCCACTGTCTGATGGTCCATCCCAGATGCCTCCGTGCCAAGAGAAGTTGCTTTTGGACACTGTTAACTTAGGGCTTCCTTTTGGCGGAGTACAGTTTTAACTGGCATTTGTAAGTGTATGTATTGTGGTATTTGACAAAGGTCTGCTTATAGATGAATGATGATTCTTGATGCAGTGCTGCTTGAAAGCAAATTTAGAAATCATTACTTTCTTTTTTATTTGCATTTTCCATCCTGTGTCCCAGGTTGGGTCTTGTGATGACATCTACTCCCAAGAAACACATTTGACGTTGTCTCTTCATATTTACAAAGTCAACGTCACCCTTTACTTTCTCACAATGTTGTTACTGTTATGATTATCAGCGATCTAGCGGTTGCAGATCGCTAACGAACTACAAATCCACCATTATGGACTACAAGATCCAGTCATGCACCACACACACAACCGGTTCCTGATCAGGATTGATTGCATACACACAGCCGGAGGATTGTTACGAACTGATTACATGAACTTTTAATACAGCGCACACACACACTTCATTGCTGAGTCTTGTTGAACTGCAAAGTGAACATTACAACTCATTTTTCCTTGCCTTGTCCTGCTGTGTTTTAGACCCTCGCCTTGTTTTGTTTGCCTGCTGCCTGCCTTTTTGACCATCTGCCTGTTTATTGATCATGACTCTGGATTGCCCGTATACATCTGTTTGCTCCTGTGTTGACTCTTGCTTGCCTGATCATCCTGCTAACAAACCTCGCATTTGGATCCTCACTCCCTTATCCAGCGTCACTTCACATTACAGTTACAATGTAGAAATGTAAGACATGAGAGGGTTGCGTATTTGCGAGACATTCAGGAACCATGAAAAGACGTTTTTACTCAATTTTGTTATGCCTGATTATGAATATTGGCTTTTCTGCATGTATGTAGTTTTTAAATACTGTTTAATATTAAATGTTCTTCATTATTATTGCTCTTTTTAACTCGTGTAAACTTTGTAGAGAAAAATAATATAGATAATAATCAAACTTTAGTGCGTATGGCATCCCAACAAACATTTACTTTATGGCGATGTCTGTGCTATGTTGGTTGTATGAACGAATGATTAAATCATTCACAAATCATCTTTAAAATCGTCTTTCCTCGTTAAATCAGTATTTCTCAATGATACAAAAGTGTACAGGAATCAACATGTATGGGGATGTGAGGAATCTGTATTTCTGCATGAATCGCTTGAGTCAATGTCTGTCTCCATGTAAAAGTCAAGTGCTAAAAAAGCAGAGTTACGCAAGGAATAAAACCATTGTTTTTCCACAAGATGAAAACAGTAGAAGCCTCTGACACAGCAGAAATGATGGCGCCTCCATGTTAAGTTGCAGTGGGAGAAGAAATCAGTACTCTTGACAGGATCTCTTTTTCTCCTCACGAGTGTCTAACAAGGCCTCGGCCGTTTTTCCCAGCAGAAAGACGTCACATAAAGAGCGCCGGGGATCAATAGAGCTGAGTGTTTAATATTCTCCACATAAATTATAGCAGTGTTGTGGGACTGCGGATGCTCTTGTCTGAACGTGGAGGAAAAGCAGGCGGCTGAATCAATTAGGATTCGAGAATGCCCTCGTCCGAGACACTTTTTTTGTGTGGAATCGGTGATAAGATTTAATGTCAAGTTGTATGTGGGTGCATGAGGAAGTGCAGATGACAGATAACAAGAGGGAGATGTTTTATGCTCTCTTTGTTTTGGGATGCGTTCTGCTTTATTTTATTAATTGACATACTTGAAACTTTGATTTAATAATTCTGGCTTGATCTATCTATCTATCTATCTATCTATCTATCTATCTATCTATCTATCTATCTATCTGTCTGTCTGTCTGTCTGTCTGTCTGTCTGTCTGTCTGTCTGTCTGTCTGTCTGTCTGTCTGTCTGTCTGTCTGTCTGTCTGTCTGTGCATATGTATACAGTATTTACCAGGAGTGTCAATTAGGATTGGATTAGGTGTGTTTAATTAGGGTTGGAACTAAACTGTGCAGAGCTGCGGCCCTCCAGGAACTGAGTTTGATACATGTGGCCAAGCCTGTAAACAGTCTGACTTAAAGTAACTTTTATTCAACCAGCAGGTATTGTTTTTGACAGGAAAAAGCACAGGCTTCTCTCAAAAGATAGCAAGTCGATGTACAAAAGGCGTGATTGTGGGTGGAAAAAAAATAATCAATAAAAAATTTAATAACATTTTACAGGGCTGTGAATAGTTTTTGGTTTGCCTTAATTATTAGCCCTCTCGTAAAATTTGTATTCCGGTTTTTTATATATATATATATTTCCCAAGTGATGTTTAAAAGAGGAAGCAAATGTTCACTTTTTAAACAATTTTAACCTATTTATTTGAGTCTTTGAAATTGCATTTAAGCTGAAAAAGAATTGACAAAAGAACTTGGTTATGTGAAATTAGTCATTAAAACTATTATTTAAAAAAAAGAGTTTGAAAAAAACTGCACTTGAGAAATATTTTTGAAATAATAACATTTTGCAGGAGGGCTAATACATAATACTAATATATAATACATATATATATATATATATATATATATATATATATATATATATATATATATATATATATATATATATATATATATATATATATATATAAACAGCAAATACTTTTGAAGTCATAATTATTAACCCCCTGTTTATTTTCTTCTCTAATTTCTGTTTAATGGGGAGAATATTTTTTCAGCACATTTCTAAACACAATAGTTTTAATAACTAATTTCAAATAGCTGATTAATTTTATCTTTGCCAAACAGTTTTGTCCTTAAAATGGTGTTTAAAAAATTAAAAACTGATGAAATTAAAACAAATAAGACTTTATCCAGAAGAAAAAAATATTTTCAGACATACTGTGATAGCAGTATGAGGAAGGAAATTATGTTAAAACATAATTTGGGAAATATTTAAAAAGGAAAAAGGAAGGCTAATAATTCTGACTTCAACTATATAAATTTTAGGCAAGGAAAGTTTATTTAGCACATTTAAAAGTAATTCAAAGTCTTTACATAAACAAGATAGTAAAAACATAAAAATAAAATTGTGTAAAAACAGGCTATAAAAATAATAAAAAAGGAAATGAAAGACATAATAGTGTGATCTGTAGGATGTAGCACAGTGCTCATTCAGTAAAGGCACAGCTAAACAGATGTGTTTTCAGTCTTAATTTGAATGTACCTAATGTTGAAGCACATTTCTGGAAGTTAAATCCAGCATAGTAGCTTAATACTTAGCTTAAAGTAAATAAGATATTTATTTGCATAATAAATTAATTTAATTTTTAAAAAGAATCATTTGACAAATAACTCAAGAACACATTTTTCATTTTATTGTGAAGCAAAGTGAACATCCCACAGTGCCTGATCGGTTACAAAAAAGGAGAGATTACAAATCTGACACTTGCAAATGTGCGAGACAAACCTCCACAGACAACATCCAGAAAATCACCTACATACATTCTGTTGATCATAAAGTCCAAATAATATTGTATATACACTACTGGTTAAAAGTTTGGGGTCAGTTTTTTTATTTTTTATTTTTTTAAGAAAATTATTTTTGTTTATCAAGGTGCAATTTATTAAATAATTAAAAAAATAATTAATAAAAAAACTGCTTTCCTATTGTATGTGGTTTTAAAAGAAATTATTACTTCATCATTGTTACTTGTACTACTATTACCATTAATAATAATAATAATAATAATAATAATAATAATAATAAGAAGAAGAAGAAGAAGAAGAAGAAGAAGAAGAAGAAGAAGAAGAAAAGGAATTAATATTAGAGTGATTTTTAAAGGATCACATGACTCTGAACCACTGGAATAAATTATTAAATTAAATGATAATCTCCTTTTGAACAGTTATAGCGCAGTAACATTTCACAATTGTAAAGTTTGTACTGTATTTTTGATCAAATAAATGCAGCCTTGGTGAGCAGGAGAAGCTTATTTTAAAACATTTCAAAATCCTACTGACACCAAACTTTTGACCGGTAGTGTACATACACAATCTGAACACCCAACATTTGACGACTCATCACTACTCGATTCAGACGCTTCCGTTGATAAAGGTCGTCGTCTTCTGCACGTGTGCCATAATAATATCCCAGCTGGTGGAGACTTCAGCTCTGTTCTTCATAATGTCTCATGCTGCCTCCTCGCTTATTTTTAATAAAGCGTGTGTCCCGTGGGCTCTGCTTTGGCAGGCAGTCGTCTTTATTCGTCTTGGGCTCTTCAACCCGAGGACTGTAGAGGATTGGGCTCCGGGGACGATCCTGATCTCCACACGTTTACATGACGCTCCCCTGAGCTGCTGTGCGACATTCATCACATCCTCTTCACCAAATCACTGTTTACTGTCTGATGTAAAGCGATGGGGGAATTGATTTCACAGTAAACAAAGGGCCGGTGGTATTTATGATGTACAATATGTATGATTAACAAAAAAACCACAAAGGAACTGGAATTTTGTCAGGATGTTGATGCTGACGACATCAAATTTCAGAGCTTGTGAACCTAAAAAGGACATAAAAATAAGATAATTTAATGAAAATAACATGATATATATATATATATATATATATATATATATATATATATATATATATATATATATATATATATATATATATATATATTAAACAATGTTTAGCATTTAGCAATACATAATAATTTAGTAATTTATTATTATCAACTTCAGTGAATCATAAGAACATTTATACGTGTATAAAATACCATACTCAACTAAATTTTATTTTGCTTACTAAATAAAACCAACAGTGCAATCTTGACAATTTTTGCCATTGAACACCTACGAAATATGCATGGAAATAGTTGTATATTCATCTCTTCTCCGTGGAGCTGAATAGTCCGAGCACTTGACATTTGAGAGGAGTGTTGGGGGAGCATGCTAAGCATATTTGGGAGCATCTGCAGCTTATTTCTGTATTTTTATTTGACTCTTCTTCACCTCCTAATGGTTCCAGTTTTCCTCAGGGACCCTCGGTGGAACGGATTGCTTTATAGTGGCGAGCAGCTCCTATTGTCCCAGAAACAATGCTAAAGCGAGACACAAAACACCGCTTTTTTATGCAACTGTCAATTTTGAGATTTTGGACTCTTTTTGACTCTCCATAGTGTTTTCAGTCTAATGTAACCAAACAAGTAGACTTTTAAATGTTTCTTTTGTTAATTAGTTAACTTTAAAAAAGTAGTAAACGTGATGCTTTTAAAGTGATAAGTTGACTTTAGCTAATACAAGTGAGTAAAAACCAATTGTTTTTAAAGCATTTAGTTGACTTAATAAAAGTGAGTAAACCAGTTGCTATTAAAGCGATCAGTTGACTTGATTTAATAAGATTAAAAACCCATTGATTTCTTTTTACTGATTAGTTAACTTGACTTAATGAAAGTTAGTAAATCCATTGGTTTTAAAGCTATTAGTTGACTTTATTTAATAAAAGTAACGAAACCCATTGCTTTAAAGGCGATTAGTTGATTTAACTTAATAAAAGTGAGTAAATCTGTTGCTTTTAAATCAATTAGTTGACTGTCACAAACAAAATTGTAAACCCATTGCTTTAAAAGCGATTAGTTGACTTCATCTAATAAAAGTGAGTAAATCTGTTGCTTTTAAAGCGATTAGTTGACTTTACTTAATAAAAATTAGTAAACCCATTGCTTTTAAGGTAATTAGTTGACGTTATCTAATAAAAGTGAATACATCTGTTGCTTTTAAAAAAAATTGTTGACTTTACTAAATGAAAGCGAGTAAATCTTGCTTTTAAATTCATTGTGTTTAAATTTATTTAAATTTATTGATTTTGCTTTTAAAGCCATTAGTTGGCTTTACTTAATAAATGTGAGTAAACACTTTGGTTTTAAATCTGTTAGTTGACTACTGAATAAAAGTGAGTAAACCTGTAGCTTTTAAAAAAAAATAGTTGACTTTACTTACAGTTTTTCTCAGTGGCTTTGGTGCATTTCTCACAACACTATTTACATTTACACAACATGTAATGCATTTCTCAAAACAATTAGACATTTGTGCACATCATAGTAGCAGTTTCTCATTCCTTCCAACACATTGTAGATACTTTTGGACATGCATCAATTGCTTTCATACAAGTCTCTGCTCTTTATAACATTATCATTTGCTTATGCATGTCAGTCAACATTAACTAAACTTGTAAATGCTGAATAGTAATTCCATATAAAACTAATAGTCCTCATTTCATTACTTGAGTCATTACATACAAAAATGTTGAACTAGTTGTCAAAATTTGTCTAGCAACTTTTATAAAATAAATTAAATATTTATTTTCCTGAAAGTGTCTTCTAAATTGAACAGTTTCATAAATGATTTACAGACCTGTGTTTGTTGTAGGTTCAGTTCCAATATATACTGCAATATTGTTCAGAGTTGTGCACAGCTCTACCCAAAGGAAGTTTATGTTTGTTGTAAATAAGGGTGTATTTATTATTTTGCACAATGCTGTGAATGAATTAGAATTGCAACGAGCATAAGCAGTAAAAATGTGAAACATTCAGTGTCTTGTACTCAGATACCTCATTAAATGCAGTGATGTCTAACTTTACTGTAATTTTCAAATGGCTGTGCAAAGAGTATCTAGTGCTGTCTTGAGCATTTTCAGGAAGTGTCACCAAAACCTGACTTTTTTTGCATTGAAAAAAATTTACAGATTAAACTGTCTTAATGAAAACCATGACAAAGCCAGTTGACTATCTTGTTGATAAACAATGGTGTCAGGACTTTTCATCTTGATGATACTGACACTTTGATTGACATCAATACTTGCTTTTGAGGAATGAACTATCCATTTTGAGCATGTGACATGCTTTTGCAGGTTACCACCTATGTTTCGCAGTTTGTACTAACTATTTTGAGAAATGCCTTAACTGTTGTGCAAATGTAAATAGTGTTGTGAGAAATGCACCAAAGTGACTGAGAAAAACTGTAATAAAAGTGAGTAAATCTGTTGCTTTTAAAAAAAGTTGACTTTACTTAATAAAAGTGAGTAAATCTGTTGCTTTAAAAAATTTTGTTAACTTTACTTAATAAAAGTGAGTAAATATGTTACTTTTAAAGCAATTAAATGACTTTACCTTATATAAGTCAGTACATATGTTACTTTCAAAGTGATTAGTTGACATTACTTAATAAAAGTGAATAAATTTGTTGCTTTTAAAGCGATTACTTGATTTTACATTATAAAGTCAGTAAACCCATTGCTTTTAAAGTGATTAGTTGACTTTACTTAATAAAAATGAGTAGACCCATTGCTTGTAAAGCGATACGTTCACTTGACTAAATAAAAGTGGGTAAAAATGTTGTCTTAAAATTTTTAAAGTAAATTAAATAAATTAATTATGCACATAATAAAACATAAAGTTAAAGCAACTTAGCAACTTAAAACAGGTTTACTCACTTTTTTAAATAAAAAAAATATTCTTTATATAATGTTATGACATTTGTGAATGTGTAAAACATGCATTAAACATTTCAAAAGATTGGCTTTTATTGAGTTAATATATGTCTTTTAGAAATACTCTTTCTGAAATGACTCATAAGTAAATGAAATCATGAGCTCTGATTACTTTGATGATTCACAACTAATTCAAATTTGTAGACCACAGATCACAAGAGCATGTCATGTTTTTCTTTAACATCAATTTCCTTGTTCTTTGTCGCTGTGCAGACAGATTTTCGACCCGCTGCAGTAAATCTCCCAGAAATGTTCACTCACTTGTTTCTGCTTCCATTTGGGTTTGCTTTGATTTCGAGATTTATCGGTGATGATGTTGAACATCTCCTGCTTTATGTCCACTGTAAAGCATTGCACTCGACGGCGGGGTTTTGAAGTAAACTGGTGGCGCGCATAGCCGTAAATGTCTCTGTGACCTGGAAAAGCAGGAGTCTGAATTATTGAGCCAGCAGAAACGCATTTGTTGTTGTTTTGCTGAACTTAGCCATAACCCGAATGCCTCTGATGCTAAATCTGGAAACTGTGTTACTGTGTGAGGTGACTATATTAGAAGCTTCTTTAACAACATACAGATTTTTTCTAGAAAATAAGTTGTACTGTCAATACTGCTTGCTGAATAAACTAAACAAAAGAAAACACAACATGACACTGAGAAGCCTTGGTGTTTAGAGCACTTTAAAATAACCAAAATTTAACAGTTTTCTATATTTCTGAATTATGTTTATTATTCTTTTATTAATGTTTTTGAATTCCAATATGGGACCCTGATCTAAAAGTGACTTTTATTATAATTTTTAATAGTAGCAACCCAGGCTCATTCTGAAAATCTACCTCTGTATACATTTCTGGAGACAGCCAAATGCATAGGAGGTACTTTTATATGTATGTATGTATGTATGTATATATATATTATTAGGGTTAGGGTAATTAGGCAATATAGTATATAAAGATGGTTTGTTCTGTAGACTATCGAAAAAAATGTAGCTTAAAGGGGCTAATAATTTTGTCCCTAAATGCTTTTTAAAACATTAAAAACTGCTTTTGTTCTAATTGAAATAAAACAAATAAGACTTTCATCAAGAGAATGCCAAGAGTGTGCAAGTCAGTCATCAAAGCAAAAGGTGGCTACTTGTATATGTACTTGTATATGTACAGGCAAATCTAAATTAAAAACACATGGATTCCGACGCTACACTGATGTCTTATCAACCTTTGAAATGTTGCTTGGTTTATGGGAATAACTTCCAATAATTAATGAGAAATCAGGAAAAACTGGGTACAGTGAGATCACTGAGGTGGCATTTATTCTTCTCATCCATTGAATATTAAAAAACTTTAAAAACTTATTAGAATAAAGAAAAACAAAAGAGCTTGGCACGCATGATCGATAAAACATTATTTCCAAAATTATATATTTGTAGCCTCGGCAATAGTCTGAAGACACAGTCTGAAGCTTATGAGGAAGCTACCAAACATACTATAAAGTAACACCTTATTATTAATATTATTATTTAACAAATATGATAGATAGATAGATAGATAGATAGATAGATAGATAGATAGATAGATAGATAGATAGATAGATAGATAGATAGATAGATAGATAGATAGATAGATAGATAGATTATAACTATGATAATACAGAAATACCTTTACCACGTCACTAAATATTAATTTTGTTAAACAAATATGACACAAATGTTAAAGATTGTTTGGTCTGGAAATTATAATATTTCATTGATACTTTATACAAATAACTGATGAATGATCTAAAAATACATCTTCCAAATGAAAACACAAGCATCAAATATATGGTTTTGCTACAGGTATGTTTGTTATCAGAATTACATAAAACTGTGGCAACATTGAGTAAGATAGAGACATTTTCGCCTTGTATATAATCTTTTAAGTACAGTGTGAAGTTATATTTGCCCATTTCCTCGTCGTTTTGACAGGGCATCCGTTGTGTGCTGCTGACAGCTGGCGGTTCACAGGTTAAAAGAAGCTCTCCTGACCTCAGCTTGAGATTCCTTTACCCCCGGGAGCTCATTCAGCGTCGCCGGGAAGGACCCTAACCTTGCCTGGCTGCTTTAATTTCCCAAACGCTGCTTGAAGATTTGAATTTGTGCACATCAATCTCTAGCCGCGGCGCTGGCGTGATTAATGGCCGCCATCGATCACGACGCGTCACACAGCTTTGCTTTGGAATAATGGGTGTGTGTTGAAGAGCGCCGTGTGCACACACTTCTATTCCCGCCATCAGGTGCGAGCGCGCGCATTTCAGATTCGCCTGTCAGACGACCAGGTTCATTCGGGAACGACTGACAAACCTCACTTGAGTGAAATGAATCATGACTAACCAGCAACCAGCTTATTGAATGGGGTTGTTCTTTTTTTTCTGGAAAACTGGACCTTTTTGCAGTTATTTGACTCATTTTCTATTTAATTATGAGATGTAAATACTGCATTTTAGAGACTTTAAAAGCACCAATGTTTGGCTGGATTAGCTTGACAGATGGTAATCTTAACCACACTTTATTTATTTATTTATGTATGCTACCAAAAAATGTCCTACCATTTTTTTTTTTTACCATCAAGTCCACACATCGTCAAGCTGTTACATTATTAGACATTGAAATTTTGTTGTTTTTAGATTGTTTTGGAAAGTAATTTGCAATGTCTGTCCAATGTTGGACATTGACGGCGACCAGAAGTTGGTTTCTGACATCAACACGATTTTCATTGTCAAACAAAAGGCAATGTTCCACGACCAGGGCCGGAGTGGGACTCATTTTCAGCCCTGGAGTTTCAAGCCCTAGATCAGCCCACTTCAGTTTATGACAATAATATTTATAATATTATAATATTATTAGATATTAAAATAACATAATTTCAATTCAGTACGTCACAGTGAAGATTTTTTTGAACAGTTAACACAATGTAATGTTTAACAGTATCAAAATTTATTTATTTAAAGAATTAGTGCACATAAAAATCCAAACCTTGAAATGAAAAAAATATATAAAATAAAAACAAATATAAATTAAGCTATAGGTATAAAATAAATATATAAAAATTAAATGTATAAAATTTTGTATTGACACTATCATATCTCTTTCAAGGAAACAGCTGCTTTATAACTTCAATTATTTTTTATATAAGAACATTAAAGGGTAGCTAAATCGCCAACATTATTCTTTAAAACATCACAATGTCCTTTTCTACAATACCTGAATATATATTCTGCGCAAAACTGTTTACGAATATCCAGTCCTTAAACACAAATAAAAAAATAAAACAACTATTGCACTGTTATCTGCCAGACTTTTTTAACCACATTATTACTTTCCAATGATATCTTCATGTTTTCCCCTTTTTAGCTTTCTGATCAAGTGAAGTCAGATTTATTAATGTAGTGAATTATCTGATTTTATTAATTGTCTCAGGGCATTTTTCATTGAGCAGGTGTAATATACATTAACAGTAATTTTAATATATCAAATTTTTATATTCACTCATTGACAATCCTGCCTGCCCATAGTGTGTTGACTCATGACTAGTTTTGGTAAAGTTACGGGGCCTGGCTCTTTACTGGTAGCAGCAAACTGGAAAAGAGGCTGCTGTTGTTGAAGAGCTACAGTACAAAAAACGTTCGGTACATAAACATCGTCCTCGTCAGTTGTTGTACTCTTGCTGCCGCTGGTTTTAACGAAAAATATACTCAGTTTTTTTTTTTAATTCTGACATTTTCAGCGCAACCTTGCATCATACAGTTTGAAATAAGTGTGTCTGAGCCTCGGACATTATCAGGAAAGTTATTCCAAAGTTTAGGAGCCGTAAATGAGACAGCTCGACCTCCTTTAGTAGACTTTTTATTATTCTGAGTACCAACAGAAAACCTGAGTTTAGAGATCTTAAAGAGCAGGTTGGATTGTAGCGAGACAGAAGGTTGGTTAGATAAACATGAGCTAGACTATTTAAAGCTTTATTAGTAGGAAGCAATATTTTATAATCAAAATGGAACTTAGGCAGCCAGAGGAGGATTTTGTTACACTGTAAAAACAAAATCGCTGGGTTCCATGCAATTGATTTGCGATGGAACAACATGAAGGAATTATGTTAATGTGTTAGTTTTTACAAATTTAAGTGGTTTGAACATAAAACGATTAAATTGTCACCAAAAACCCTCAAGAATTGTGTTGTTTCAGCTCATTTTAGGTAAGTTATTTGAACAAACTGCAGATGTCTTTTTTTGCGCACCTTGTAAGTTTACTCAAAGATTTAACAACTGTTGTGTATCAGTTTATGAATAACTCTGAAAGGTTTTGATCCATTTCAAATATTGACTACTTTATTTATTTATTTACATATGCACATACAATGTATAACTCTTAATAGGTCATTCAACCATTTTTATAGTAAAATTGCTACTTTAAGCATACATATAATTATTTACAGGATAGTTCAAATTTGCACAGTATGACTTTAAGCTTGGAACTTAATGAGGAAAAAACAGGTTTGCATTTCATTCATTCATTCATTCATTCATTCATTTTCTTGTCGGCTTAGTCCCTTTATTAATCCAGGGTCACCACAGCGGAATGAACCGCCAACTTATCCAGCAAGTTTTTTTACGCAGTGGATGCCCTTCCAGCCGCAACCCATCTCTGGGAAACATCCACACACACATTCACACACACACACACTCATACACTACGGACAATTTAGCCTACCCAATTCACCTGTACCACATGTCTTTGGACTGTGGGGGGAAACCGGAGCACCCGGAGGAAACCCACACGAAGGCAGGGAGAACATGCAAACTCCACACAGAAAGGCCAACTGAGTCGAGGTTCGAACCAGCGACCTTCTTGCTGTGAGGCAACAGAACTACCTACTGCCTCACCGGTTTGCATTTCAGCATAAGTTATTATGTGTACATATTAATATACTCTATCAACAAGCATATACATATTATACACAATAATAATTTTCATAATATGAAGAATTCAGATGCAAAAACCTTTAAAAGCCGTGTGAAATTTTCTCCTAAAATTAACATTTTTTTCTCCACTTCCTGTGTGTGTTTAGTAAACCCCCTTTTATGGCAAATAATATGTTCTTTGCATTGCCTTTAAAGTGAAACTGGACACACACATAGGATCCTGAGGAAAAATGCACTTAGAGGTTTTTGCATCTGAACTCTTCATATGTAATTGTGGCTTATGAATTCATTATGACAACATGCAATGCTCTTTGCAGTCTATAGCTCTAACTATGGTTTCATGCAAGCAATTCATCAACGTCAAGAAAAATATTCTTCTGTCTTCGCAGAGCCTTCGTGGGCCTCATTATGACGAGACAGGAGCACAAAAACAACCAATCCCCAAAGACCACACAACAGACAGCAAAGAACGTACCTCTTTATAACTAAGACATCATGTGAAATTATAAAAAAAAAAAAAAAAGAAGTCACCCTTGTTAGCATATGCACCAATTTTCCCAGTGACACTAAAATGAGGTGCTTTCGGAGTTGCTCTCCATCTTTGGTCGCATGGTATTTGCTGGCATTGTTTCGTAAATGTCGCTTCCCTTTTACAATGCCCGCAGGGATTGAAGTTGATATGTGGGAGTATTATATTGTTGCCTGTTGCTGACATTTCGACTGGATATTGCTGCCTTATTCCCCAAACAGTGAGCAGACTGTCTAACGCTTGTGTCTCGCATGAAGCCTCAGCTCGGGTCCGAAGACATAAAAAATAGAGCACGGCTGCGTTAAATTGTCCATGAAGAGTTCAATTCTTGAATTAAATTGAAATAAGCAGAGCCCCCCCCACTGATTCTTTTCGTGCGAATGCCTGAAAAGCCCCCTTTTGTGAAGCATTATAATGCCTAAGCTGTTTCCCAACTCAATTTGGAAGTTAATATGTGTCTGCCGTGTCTGAAAAAGGGAGGACGAATGAAAGGAGATAGCCTGAACGCTTTCTCCGATCGCTTTCTTGGTGCTAAAGAGATGGTTAGTCAGGGTGTGTTTTCTGTGAGTGTGGTCATTTACTTTTTACCAGGCCCTGACGGACGGACTTTTTGCAGTGATTTCAGAGGAAAATATGTGGAATTTTGAGGAATGGAAAGGCACTGAGAGGATTGAAAGTTGAAAATGGAGTCATGTGAAAATATTAAATAAGTAAGGAAAGTTGCTGAGTTCACCATTGGAGCTTATTTGAAGCTTATCAGTATTGCAAATTTCAGAACTTGCATTGCTGGAATATAAACTCGTGATTTTGAAGGATAAAAATTTCCACTGAAGTCAGAATAAGACGAAATCGTTATCATGAACATAAAATAGCAGGTTTCTGGCATAGATTAAAAATTTAAAAATAATACAATGTGACTATTTACTTTTCTGATATATATACACACACACACACACACACACACACACACACACACACACACACATCCACATATATATATACACAGCTAAAGTCTGAAATATTAGATATAATTTTTTTTTTTTTTCTGGAGAAAGTCTTGTTTTATTTTGGCTAGAATAAAAGCAGTTTTTAATATTTTAAACATGATTTTAAGGACAAAATTATTAGCACCTTTAAACTATTTTTTTTTCAATAGCCTACATAACAAACTATTATTATACAATAACTTAACCTAATTGCCCTAACCTGCCTAGGTAACCAAATTAACCTAGTTAAACCTTTAAATGTCACTAAGCTGTACAGAAATGTCTTTAAAAAATCTAGTAAAATATTATGTACTGTCATCAAGGCAAAGAGAAAATAAATCACTTTTTCCACATGTTTTTGTTACAGCCTTATTGCAAAATAAATTAAATTCATTTATTTTCTCAAAATTATACACACAATATCCTATAATGACAAAGTGAATAAAGATTTTTTTAAATTGTTGCAAATTTATTAAAAATAAAAAAAGCTGAAAAATCACATGTACATAAGTTTTTACAGCCTTTTCCGTGAAGCTCTAGATTGATTTCAGGTAAATTCTGTTTTCACTAATCATTCTTGAGATGTTTCAGCAGCTTAATTGGAGTTTACCTGTGGCAAATTCAGTTGATTGGACATGATTTGAAAATGCATACACCTGTCTATATAAGGTCTCAGGGTTGACAGTGCATGTCAAAGCACAAACCAAGCATGAAGACAAAGGGATTGTCTGTAGACCTGCGAGAGAGGATTGTCTTGTTGCACAAGGCTGGGGAAGGTTACAGAAAAATTTCTGCTGCTCTAAAAAGCTCTAATGAGCACAGTGGCCTCCATCATCCATAATTGGAAGATGTTTGGAATTACCAGAACTGTTCCTAGAGCTGGCCGGCCATCTGATCGGAGAAAAGGGCCTTACTCAGGGAGGTGATCAATAACCCGATGGTCACTCTGTCTGAGCTCCAGCGTTCTTCTGTGGAGTGAGGAGAACCTTACAGAAGGATCTGTGCAGTAATCCACCAATCAGGCCTGCATGGTAAACTAGCCTTAGTATTGTGGTCCTTTGTATTGGAATTTGCCAAAAGGCATCTGAAGGACTCTCAGACCATACAAAACAAAAGTGTCTGGTCTGATGAGACTAAAATTTAACTCTGAATAAATGCCAGACATGAAATTTTGGAGAAAATCAGGCACCGCTCATCACCAGGCTCAGTGGCGGACTGGCCATAGGGAGCACCGGGACATTCGAAAGTCATGATAAGCCCATAATATAATCTAATAATAACATAATCATCATTGTTAATGCATTTGCTTTTTTTGAGAAATCCCCTTTGCAGCAACCTACAGGTCAAACATCTGCCTTTCCATACTGCCCTTAGCTATTGAGTCTATTGAGTCTAAAATCATCATTATCATCAGGTCGAAACATGACCTCTCACACTAAACCTCTCTGCCCCAATTGTTTGTGTTGTTATAGTGGCTTGGGAGAGTAAACAGAGCAAAATACTGATAATGAATAGAACAAGATGCAGAACTGAATCAAATAGACTAGATTTCAGTCACCAAGATATCAAGTACACATAGTACACACTCATACAGTTATGGTCAAAAATATTCAACTGTTCGACAACTGGTCAAAATATACCCTTAAACGTAATAAAAACATCTACAGACATCATTAGGCTCTTTAAACCATCAAGAGATTTAGGTCATCGTCCTTGGAAAATAATAAGCTAGGCCTATTTTACAGTCATTGTGCTGCTGTAATAGCTGACATGCAGTATCAAATATTAAAGTTTAAAGTGCATAAAAACAGTATGATTCACTTGATCTGATATGTGTTGTGCTCAGAGCAACAATCCATTTTTTTTGGATGAGCTTTTTAAATGCATTATGGGACGTTTATCTCTGCTCTGTTGATTTTAAATGCTGAAAATTCTGTCAAATACAAGTTTTATTTTTATTGACATTTTAGTAGTTTAATAAACAATATGTATATTGTAAAAAAAAAAAATATAGAGAGATTTATGTAAAATAGATGACAATTACTGACAGTTTATTACCTTTTCTGTTTACAATACCAATCCAGACAATTTATTAGACTTCAGACTATTAAAAATATTAATAAAAGTCACTTTTTCAAACTTGGACTATCATACACTCGTCTCAAGATGTGTATGGCTCGGTTTGTTGCTATTTTCAGACTAGCACAACCCTTATTTTCACGTTTTGCACAATGTTGTTTAAATAACAAATCCATTTGTGCCACTTTGTGGACTCCGTGGAGTAAAAAGCAGGTGTGTTTAGGCACATTGTAGGCGCAATGCTCTTTAGAAGAATTGAATTAGACCGCGCCATGACAACATGCGCCATGACATGAACAAACTAGTAGTCAATACTTTTGAAATAATAAACATTAAAAAGAACATGCAACTAAAAAGCCTTTTTTTTTTTTTTTTTTTTTGCGACAGCAATCTCGTCAGATGCAGCACATTGATTTTAAGACACCAGGTTACCCACTTTGACACCATTACTGGACTCATATACATAAAAATAAATACAAGCTTCATGTTAAATATTAAAAAAAGTGTTTTTTCTACAATAAAAAACATATTGGTATGTGTGCGCAGTTGTGTTTAAGGTTTATATATTCATAACCACTTCAGTAAACATTGGGGGTTTGCGAGTCACTGCCATTGTTATTTTGGGGGTCGAGGGCTGAAAAGTTTGGGAACCCCTAGCGTAATACACACATGATGTGCAGCAATACACAAATATTTACATATGAAACAAAATAAAGGATTAAAGTGTTACAAAAATTATTATTTTTTACATAAATATAAAAGCCACTGCTTCCATGTTCATCTCGGAGGGCAATCCGCTTGTTAAGTTGTGACGTATTAGATACATCTGGAATACTGTTTCCGTGTCCAAGCCGCTACTCATTTGAATTGAGAAAATAGTTTAGCTTATGACCCCTTTTTAGTCATATTAAACATTAAAGTGAATTTCATATGAAATCATGGTGTACACGTTGGTCTCTGAACTTGCTGCATGACAAACACCAATATTTTAACAAATTTTAAAAAAATGTATCACTTTCTGGACATTGGGTATTAGGCATGGATTTACAGTTGAAACCATAACATACATAAACTGTATAAAAAGGCACATAACCATTAATAAAAAAGTCAGATGTTAATGTGAATAAACTTTTAGGTAAGTTAGGACTATCAAATTTGTTTCTGTTATGCTTAATAGCAGAATAATGAGAGATGTTTTTTGAGAGTCAAGTTTACATACAATAAGATTATTACGCCTCTGAAAAAGCTCAGATGATTGTGTCAAGGTTTTGGAAATTTCTGATTGGCTGATTGACAGCATTTGAGTTAATTGGAGGAACAACTATAGAATAGTATTTAAGGAAACCATCAAACACACTGCTTCCTTGTGTGACAACATGGGAAAATCAACAAGCCAGAATAAAAAAAATAAATAAAGAAAGAAAAAGCCAGATTACAATTTGCTAAATTACACTGGGAAAAGAATAATTTTTGGAGACATGTCCTGTGGTCTGATGGAACTAAGATTGAACTTTTTGGCCATAATGACCAGTGTTACATTTGGAGGACAAAGGGTAAAACTTACAAACCTAGGAACACCATCCCAACTGTTAAGTATGGGGGTGGCAGTATGTTGAGGGGCTGTTTTGCTGCAAGAGGGACTGGTTCACTTCACAGCATAGATGGCATCATGAAGAAAGAACATTATGTAGAAATACTAAAGCAACATCTCAAGACATCAGCCAGGAAATTAAAACTTGGCCACAAATGGGTCTTCCAAACAGACCATGACCCTAAGCATACTGCCCATTTAGTTAAAATGTGCTTTAAGGACAACAGAGTGAATGTTTTGGAGTGGCCATCACAAAGCCCTAATCTCAATTCTATAGAAAATTTGTGGGCAGACTTAAAAAAGCTTGTGCGAGCAAGACAGCATACAAATCTGACTCAGTTACACCAATTCTGTCAGGAGGAATGGGCCAAAATTCCTTCAAACTATTGTGAGAAGCTTGTGGAAGGATACCCAAAACATTTGACCAAAGTTATACAGTTTAAAACCAAAGCTAAAACATACCAAGTAAATGTATGTAAACTTTTGACTGTGTAGAAAAAAAAAAATTCTCCCAAAAAATTTTCTTTCATTATTCTGGCATTTAGCAAATGTAAATAATTTAGGTAATCCTAACGGACGTAAAATTATAAATGTTTAGTATAATTTACCATCAGACATTTAAAAATAAATATATTTGCAGTATGATATTTACTGCATTTGAAGGTTATGTTCCCTTTTTCAGAGTGTATGTAAACTTCTGGTTTCAACTATATATATATATAGCGATCATGATTTTTGAAAGTATTACAGTGCTTTTTGAACATTTATTATCACCATTTGTTGAGTCATCCCATACAGTTTGATAGAGCACTTGGACCCAGAAGCCGCTTTGCGTGACATCACACTTAACAAGCAAATTAACGAAAATAAATATGTAGGCTAATGAATGTCTTCAATGGAGTGCGTACAACACCATTTTTTATGTACGAAAGTAAAGGAGTAGAGTAATTAGTCAAGTAAAGAGAAAGTAAAGAGGCTGAATGGGGGAGGCTCGTTCTTTATTGCTGTGCTGCAGATGCTCTGTTTAACAAGTTTTCTCACTAGTGAGGCATTCAGTTTTCCACTTACAAAGTCCACCATGTAAATAGCAAATGCATCATCGCGTGACGTAGCTGACTCTTAAAGGGCATGAGAGATGGTTTAATGCTTGTTATGCTCAAAACACACCCATAACTCATCAAGAGAATAAGCACAAGCCTGTTGCACAATACGCCGGGGTGTAAAGCCTTTTTTTCATCCTCAAAGTAGCAAAAGCGGATTCGGAGAAGCCCTTAATGCTTTTGTGCCATGCGCTTTAGACTTTGCGCCTAGATCGTTAAAATAGAGCCCTAAAACTTCTTGGAGGATCGTTCAAGGCCCCATAATGAATAACAAAAAAAGCAACACTGTTAATTAACAGATATTTTACACTACATTACATTCTCCTTTTCACCTCAATTTTACGAAGAGCTCTTGTCATTACCAACCTCATTTTCCAATTGCAAGCCACTAGTTCTGGTATAAAACGGTGTAAAGCACTTTCAACAAGCAGTGCTTTTGGATGCTGGCTTGCTTCAGCTCAGGGATACGTGAAATGAGAGGGGGGGGATCATGACTCAAAGGCTCAGCCCAGTGCATGATTATGGGTCGCAGAGGGACACGAGCCACCCTGAGGGTCCGGGGTGGGTCATGTGGCCCGGAGATAAGAATGTGACCTTGATATGGTTCCTCGGCTCAATCTGCAGCACTTTTTTTTGTGTTTGTGTTTACGTGTGGGGACTGAAGGAGAGAAAGGGATAAAGCGGGATGGAAATTGGAGACAGCAAAGTCCACCGGCTTTCTGTGATGAGCTTAGCACTGTACACAGAGATGGAAGAAAAACACCAATGAAGAACAGTCAGTCTAAAATTGAACAGCACTGCAGTTTCAGAGAAGCAAATCTTCAGTTTTTGTATCAATACCAAAGTTTTTTATTGTGAATTTTGGGGATAAGCAATACGTTTAATACATATTTTTTATGTTGTCATTTGTGGTACAGGATTTTCGGAAATTTTATTCATCACGCTTGAATCTTTTGATTCAATTCACTATAAATGCATTATGAGTCAATGAATCAATCAAATTGATTCACTCAAAAACATAAATCACTAAATACAGAACAATGTTAATTTATAGACATTTTTTACACTGTGTACTACAATTTATTCTCTTTTTCACTGAATTAATCAAAAAGCATTACCCACAAAACACAAAACATTGTTGATTTATAGATATTTTTTACACTGTATACTAAATCAAATTCTAATTTTTAGCACTTTTTAGTATATTTTACTCTTCATGCTTGAATATTTAAGTTTTACATTTGATTAAATTCACAACAAGATTCATTCTGAATAATTTTCTGATTAATTTTGTAAGCCATCTTCTTTTGAGCATCACTGAATCAGTCAAATCGATTCACTTAAAAGCATCAACAACAAAATACAGAACAGTGTTCATTTACGGATTTAAAAAAGAAAATAAATCTTTATATTCTTTTTATCATGTCACCTTTTGGCAAATTTATTCATCATGCTTGAATATTTTGTTTAATTCATAAGATTCATTCTAATTAATTTTCTGATTCATTTTGTCTTTTTTGAGAATTGTGAGTCACTGAATCAATCAAAAAGCATTAATACAAAACAACAAAATACAGAATACTGTAAACTGTTTCATCTGTTTTTTTTTTTACACTGTATACTACATTATATACTCTTTTTATATAAATTTTTGGTAAATTTCGCTTATGCTTGCATCTTTTAATTCAATTCACTGAAAGATTCATTCTAAATTTTCTGATTCGTTTTGTAACCCTTTTTTTTGAGCACTATGAGTCACTGAATCAACGAATATGATTCACTCAAAAAAAAAAAAAATAGACTTACTTATAGACTGAGTTGTTCACAGTGAATTCTCATTTATTTATCCTAAATTAAAGTTTCAATGAATCATTTTTGTACATAAATTTCATAAATTGGCACACATACACACACAGACTAAACATCCATACTAAATGACTCAATTGATTCAGTTATTTAATTCACAAACTAGACATTCTAGTTCATGAGGTGAGTTTAAAAACTGAATATCTCTTTAAATCATTTTCATTTCTTGTGTTTATTTTTTAATTGCCTTTTATAAGCTTTTGAATAAGTCCTATAGATTCAGAAAAAGATGAACTCTTCTACTGAATTAACAACGTGAATCATTTCATTTAGTGTTCAGAAACAAAAGGTCTCTAACTGTACAACACATTTTAAGTCTCATTTAGCCTCAAAACCTAGAGAACAGACTTTACATTCACAGACAACAGTACTATGATGGCTAAGCTAGCTATTAACTAGTAGTGTTCTTTGCTAAGTATAAATATATATCACTTCACAATCTTATAAAATCATGTTTAGTGTGACCGAAAACCATCCCAAAATATGAACTCAACAGCTCGGTTTCAGGTCCACATGTTACCATTTCCGTGTTTTGCTAATATAGCACAAGTAGCGCAAGGCACCTGAAAGGTTGACCTACTTCTACCCTTTGAACATACGAGGTCCTTTCCTCCATTTTCAGATACATACACCCTCAGACTGAATTTTTGGGTTTACGGACTCTTCACACTCGACATTTTCTCCCCTGAGATCATGCTGAAAGCCACGTTTTTTGCTAAGAACGTCTGTTTTGGTGGCGAGTTCAGAGGCTTCGGCTGCATGAGAGAGATTGGCCCGCGGTACAGCGAATGCTTGTATTGCCTTAGTGTGTCTATGTGTGTGAGCAGGTAAAATCCCACCTTCTTCTTGCTTATCCTCGGATTAAAGCATCTTGGCCCCATGGTGCCGGCTGTCAGAGAGGGCGGCATGTGGAATCAAATCCGTCGGCCTTCAAAATGAAATCCCGAAGCCGACTGCTGGTCCAAATGTTTCCTGAACACAGCGTATCTGAGCAAAGCTTCCATCTCGCTTGACAAGACACTGCAGGCTAACGCTAGTGTACGCTAGATTTCCTCTCTGGTGCTCATGCTGGGCCTGTTTTTTTATTTTTATTTTGGTAGACATCTCTGCAAGACATCAGTTTTTTTTTAAAATAAAACATACTGTACATATTTGTTAGGATTGGGTGAAACAACAGAGAACGAGAAAGAGAAACTGAGTTTTTGCCTTGCTGTTTCCAGTGTTTTTTTTTTAAATCTTAGTGTTTGGAAAGGTTGAAGTGTATAAATATTCAAGCTATAAAATAATCATTAAGATTACATTCATTATAAATTAAAGTATTATATTTACTTAATGTTTTAGACATATTGCATGCATATCTTATATATATATATATATATATATATATATATATATATATATATATATATATATATATATAATTATATTTTAAAATTTTTATTTTTAAATTAAATATTTTTAATTACATATAATTGCATATATGATTTTCTTTTTTATATACACGACTGTGCCATCTACCTGTTGTATAAACGGAATATCAAGCTCGTAGCAGTGCCAGATAGCTGTACATCAGCACAGGTGGGACACTAAAGGAGGTCACACACTACAAGAGCCGCACGGCGCGCAGCGCCATGCATTTGGAGACACTGCTTGCTGCAGAGCCACTTGAGCTCCAGCGAAGGGGAGCTTGAGCTCCAACTCTTCCTCCTATAAGCTGTTTTAATGCGTACACCGACCCCACCCCACCCCCAACCCCAACCCCTATTGACATCATTTGTAGAAGAACTGCGAGGAAGGGTTAGGGTTAGGGTTAGGGTTACTTCACCTTCTAGGGTAGGACACAGTTAATATTTCTGTCACACCATAGAGCTCCATCTGAATAGTTTCAATTTAAATAACATGTGAATGTGCGCATCTGATGTGAAGCTTTCATCTGTCATTTGCGCGCTTTTTCTCGGTGTTGAGCGGCGCATCTGGTGTGCAACGGACTTAAGGAACTCGGCCTGCGGCCTCGTGCCAATGCACGCCTCTCACCAGTGCTGATTTACAGCCATATCACACTGCTAATCGTGTGATATTGCTCATAAATATATATATATATATATATATATATATATATATATATATATATATATATGTACACATTCATTTTCTTTTCTGCTTAGTCCTTTAATTAATCTGGGTTCATCACAGCGGAATGAACTGCCAACTTATCCAGCATATGTTTTACGCAGCAGATGTCCTTCCAGCTGACGCACATACACTACGGACAATTGTTTTAGCTTACCCAATTCCCCTATAGCACATGTTTTTGGACTTGTGGGGGAAACCGGAGCACCCGAAGGAAACCCGTGCCAACACGAGAAGAACATGCAGACTCCAAACAGAAATGCCAACTGACCAAGCCAAGGCACAAACCAGTGACCTTCTTGCTGTGAGGCGAACGTGCTACCCACTGCGCCACCGTGCAGCCAGTGTTTCGAATGAAAAGTAGCTAAAGCCAGCCCAAAAAGTAGCTAAATGTTGCCAGATGATATCAGCCTAAATATATATATATATATATATATATATATATATATATATATATATATATATATATATATATATATATATATATATATATAGACACACACAAATATCTAATGAGCAATGAGCATTAGTTGATTTATAAATTTTATTTATACTTTCTCAAACTTGTGTGTGTGTATGTGTGTATACATAAATATGATTATGTATAGAAAATTTTTCATAAAAATATGCTTGTAAGAGCAAGTATAAAATAAAAATTGACATTCTAAAAATATATACTCTAGATATATAAAATGTGGTAGAACAATCTAAGCGATAAAAATGCATGTATGCATACAATTTAGTCGATCTTGCATTTTAATACAACAGCTGACAGATATTATTACTCCTTTAAATGTATTATTTAACATTAATCTTGCGGAATTTATTTGCATTTCCATTACCAGCATAATAATTAGCAGAATGCAGGTGTTTCCAAGATGGCTGCCAAACCCATGTGCTCCAAATGCCATTGCACACCCAAAGGATCAACAAATGCATTTATATGAACTGGGATTATTATTTTTCATCATTACGGACATGCACTATGAACATGTGAGTGCTCAATATGGTTTTATTGTATTCTCTCAGCAAATTTGCTGTAGAAAACCTGAGGACATCCGACTTTCTGTCTCCACGGATGATTTCTGGTCCGAGAGTTTGATGGTGTTTGCTGGTATTTTTATGGAGATTTGCTTGTTTGATTCAGGGTTTGAGTCTGGCAGAGAGTTTCTTTGGTTTGGTTGCTCTCCGGCTGTCCTCTCTAGCATGCCAGCTAATTAGCATGTGGTGGTATAAATAGCTTCCCCGGCCTGTTGAGAAACTTCCTGCACCCAGTGTCTCACTCGGGTCAGGTTGACGGATTCTTACTGCTCGATAAAACTGTGAAGTTATGAGCTAATACTGTATTCATGTTAAAGAGTTTTGCTGTTGATCCTTGGTCAAAAAAAGTTATCGTTTTGTTGCTGAGCAATGCAATGATGCAAAGGATTTTGCAAACCGTCATTGTGAGGAATTTGTTTGATTCTGTATATACAGTAATATTAGCTTTTTATTGCATTTAAATTACAGTATTATGCCATAATGTGCTGGATAAAATATTAACAGTCTATATTAAGATTTTGGTTCTAACATTTGGAGGTAGTAAAAACAATTTATTTTAATTAAGAAATGTTTTTTTTTTTTTATTATTCAGCAAGTATGCATTAATTTGATCAAAAATGACCATAAATCATTCTAATTTCAACTAATGCTGTAAGAATCATACAGTATTAGGTTCATGTGAGACTGAAAATCATTATAATGCATGCTAGAAACTAAGTTTTGCAATCACAGATAAATTAGATGTTAAAACATTGCAGTTAGCTTAAACCTAAAACATAAAAATGTAAAAAAAAAATGCAAATAGCAATGTAAAAAAAAAAAAACATTTTCATGTTTAATGAGCAAGGTTTAGACATTTTTGAACATTACATTGAGTAAAGAGCGTCAGCATAGCATTTGAAGAAAGATATATTAGCACAACTATATGTAGCAACATAGCATTGAAAGCTCTGTAGCATTTTTAAAACGTTTGAAGAATGAGATAAAACAATTATTGAGATAAATGAGATAAAACAATTAACAATTATGTAAACCATTAAAATTAGCATTTAAAGAAAGTTATTGTCATAGCATTGCTGAAGAAATATATACCAGCACACGTACAGTAGCTCTGCAAAATGTATTATAATCATTAGCATGGCATTTTAAAGATATATATATATATATATATATATATATATATATATATATATATATATATATATATATATATATATATATATATAGCATTAATGTAGCATTTATAAAAGGCTACCATTCATGTAACATTTGAAGAAATAATCTTGAATTTAGCATTTGAAGAAAGAAGATTTAGCTAAATATTAGCATATAGCATTTGCTGAGAGACACTAATTAATTGTTAAGGTGTTTGCCTTTTCTGTGTTTTTATTTTCTAAAGTGTGTTTACCTCACATTCGACAGTGTCTGCTGTATGAAACGGCTAATCAGGAAGGATGGCCACACATCTGGGCATTAATTACCTCTGTCTGCCATCCTCCCGGACTCTCAGAGCTAACGCCGACAGCGGGATTAAACTTTAAAAACAGAGGCTGTGTTTGACAGCACACGACATGCGGAGCTAAACTCAGACTGATAAGAGCTGCAGAATTAGCTGAATGCTAACACTCAGGCGGCTGACAGTATTGTGATTCGCGGGTTTCATTTGACAAGCGTGTGAGTATGTGTGTGTGTTTGTGTTGCATTTGTGTGCGATTACGCTGTATTTGTCATTAGTGTTGACAATGGGACGATGCACTTGACAGTTTGTGGTCTGAGTTGTCTCTGAGTTGTCTCTTTTGTGGAAAAAGAAAAAGTACAGAGGATTTTTTTCACGTTTAATTTTTGATGAGCGGCTGCTTTGGACATCAGCTAACTGTTTTTGACCCAGTCGCCCTAAACTCACTCAAGATTCTGAAAGTGAAGAAATAGCCAAAGTTTACCTGAGAGAGAAAAAGAACAACAAACTATTCAGTGGAAACAACATTTTTTAGTGTTTTTTTTTTCTAAATTGCTTAAGGCATCTATCTATCTATCTATCTATCTATCTATCTATCTATCTATCTATCTATCTATCTATCTATCTGTTTGTCTATTCATCCTCCTGTTTGTCCATCCATTTATTCATCATCTTCCTGTTTGTCCATCCATTCATTATCTTCCTGTCTTTCCATCCATACATTCATCAATCCATCCATATCCATCCATCCTCCTGTTTCCATCCATCCATCCATCCATCCATCCATCCATCCATCCATCCATCCATCCATCATCTTCTTGTTTGTCCATCCATCTATACATCCATCCATCCATTTATCGTCTTCCTGTCTGTCCATCCACCCATCCATATCCATCATCTTCCTGTCCGTCCATCCATCTATCATCTCGCTGCATACATCCATCCGTCCATCCATCCAGAAAATCCATCTTCCTCTTCATCCATTTATCCATCCATCCATCCATCCTTCCATCCATTCATCATCTTCCTGTCTGTCCATCCATCCATATCCATCGATCTTCCTGTTTATCCATCCGTCCATACATCCATCTATCCATATCATCTTCTTGTCCTTTCATCCATCCATCCATCCATCCATCCATCCATATATCCATCCCTCTTCCTGTTTGTCCATCTATCCATCTATTTATTTTTCTTCTTCCTGTTTGTCCATCCACACATCCATATCCATAATCTTCCTGTCCGTCTATTCATCCATCCATCATCTTCTTCGCCGTTTGTCCATCCATCCATCTTCCTGTTTATCCATCTATCCATAGCCATCATTTTCCTGTCCGTCTGCCCATCTATCCATTTCCTGTTTATTCATCCATCTGTCCATCCGTCAACCCAATCCATCTTCCTGTCCATCCATCCATCCATCCATATTCCTGTTTATCCATCCATTCATCCAGTCCATCTTACTGTTTATCAATCCATTCAATCCATCTTCCTGTTCATTCATCCATCCATCCTCTTTATCTACCTGACTATCTATGGTCATTTTTCTAATTATTATTTTAAATTGTCTGTTTCAATTTACTTTTCATTTTAGTTTCTGTATTAAAAAAGGATACTTCAATCTAGTTTAAGACTACTAAAATTAAATGCGCAGTGTTTGTAGCATTTTATTTTTAATTAATAAAATTTTTATTCATTCTTTTTTGTTTTATTATTTTTTCATTTGGTTGTCAAAATGTCTTACTGGCTTTGTCAAACACTTTATTTGTTAGTGTCATTTTGCTACGATTAAGAGCTATTAAATCATATTCATTTTAAGACTTCTTTTACGTTTTAACATATTTTATGTACTTTTTGATAGTATTTTGACATATCTTAATTACATTTTTGTAATTCATTTTAATACAGTATATGGATATGTATTCATACAACAGTTCTGTCTGGTTCTCGAATCTGATTGGCTGATAGCTGTGATATATTTAAGTAATATCAACACCCGTACAGCCTCTTTCCCCTATGTGTATTACTCTGCCCACATACAGCAAGCAAAAAGCAGACACTACAGATCTAAAGTTTAAAAGATGCTTGCTCAGTTGTTTAACTGTCAGCTTATGATTTGAATCAAAGTTGGAAGAAAGTAGTTCCTCATACAAAAGGGTTTTTGAGACTCTCCATGTTTGATTTTGTTTTTATATACACAGTTAAGCCATCAAACTGTGGCCTCGTGCCAACGCATGCCTCCCACCAGTGCCGATATACAGCCATATCGCACTGCTACTTGTGTGATATTGCTCATATATCAGCTTAAATTTATTTGAAGTTTGCATTTTATATATTTATGTGTGTAACAAAAATGTAAATACTGATTTTTTACTATTTTTCTTAATAGATTTTGATTCAAAACTAAACCGAGAAGCCTCAGTGATATCTGTATATGTTTTGCTCTAAAGCTGTTTGCATATTCATTATTATTACATGCAGGATATGATGCATCCAGTATTTTTTTATTTCATTTATTTTCTTCTTTCAGATGTGCGATTTATTGTTATCTTCTTAGAAGATGCGCCTGTTTTCTTTGATAATGAAATATGCATGAGTTCTCTTGGGTTCAGATACCTTTTCCCTTTCTCTGAATCCACTTTTGTTTTCAGCCACGATTTTGTGCCAAATTTAGAGCTTAGTTTGATCTCCTTTATTCTTCCCTGCGATAATGTAATCTCTTCATCTAAAAGACAAGGTTCAGCGGGTCATTTCATTGCAAGATATTCCAAATTACTACATTTTTATATCTGCAACATGACTATGAGCAATGGAAAAATACTGCTGAGGAATGATGAGAGCATCACTCTTTAGTAAAAAAAAAAAAAAAAACAGATTTAAAAATCATGTCCATTTAATATACAATCAGTTTTTTAATATATAAATTGCATTTATTTGTATTGGATTTTACTTTAGTAAATAGCTTTTTATGCTTTAACTTTATTAACGTTTTACTAATTCGTCTAATATTTATTCATTTATTTTATCCCAGTTTTATGATATAACAAATAAATGACTTTATATTACTTAAATAAATTAATAAATAAATTCTTCCAATGTACATTTATTTATTTCCCAAGTGCCTTTTAGGAGAGATAATTCTTTTTCAACACCGTTTTAAACATTTATGACTAATTTATTTTGCTTTTTAAAAGCTTCGCTTTGTTTATTAGGTTAATTACGCAAGTCAGGCTAATTAGGCGAGTCATGGAACAACAGTGGTTTGTTCTGTAGGCAATCAAAAAATACACAATTTCTTAAAGAAGGCTAATAAAATTGACCTTTTAATAATAATAACTGTTTTTATTCCCGCCGAATTAAAACAAAATACTTTTTGACACTTTCTCAAGAAGCAAAAAGTATAAATAAACATCTGTTAAATGTCACTTAGGAAATATTAGAAAAAAAAAATTATAGCAATTTACAGGATGGCTAATTTGTGTAGCATCTTTAAAATACACTCGCCGGCCACTTTATTAGGTACACCTGTTCACCTGCTCGTTAACGCAAGTTTCTAATCAGCAGCTTAATGCATTTAGACATGACATGGTCAAGACGGTCTGCTGCTGTTCAAAACGAACATCAGAATGGAAAAGAAAGATGATTTAAGTGACTTTGAATGTAGCATGGTTATTGTTGACCCACAGGCTGGTCTGAGTATTTTAGAAACTGCTGATCTACTAGGATTTTCATGCACAACCATCTCTAGGGTTTACAGAGAATGGTCTGAAAAAGAGAAAATATCCAGCGAGTGGCAGTGCTGTGGGTGTTAATGCCAGAAGTCAGAGGAGAGGAGTAACTCTTGAAGACCACACTAGGTGCCACAGTCACCTGATCTCCTTTGGGATGTGATGAAGCGGAGGATTCACATCATGGAAGTGCAGCCAACAAATCTGCGGCAACTGTGTGATGATATCATGTCAATATGGACCAAAATCTCTGAGGAAAATTTGTAATACCTTGTTTAATCTATGCTACAAAGGATTAAGGCAGTTCTGAATGCAAATGGGGGTCCAATCTGGTACTACTAAGGTGTACCTAATAAAGTGTCTGGTGAGTGTATCTGTTTACACTTTTTCAATTCCTAAAATATTTCCCGCCCAGTAAAACAACACGACATAAACATTATTCCACAGCGTCTCTACCACAGAGTCTCTAGAGTCTTAAAACAAACAACATCCAGCCATCTTTACTAGCAACAAAACATGTGTGTCAATTCTCACAGTCCCTTCCCAGCCTTGAGTGAACATAATTGGCTTTATGGCACAGTATTCGTCTACTATGATTTATCAGGGCTATGTGGCTCTTTACACCCTCAAGGTTGAATTTCCACGCTGAACAAAGTCGGACAAGAAGGGAAGGTTGTGCATGATCTCCAAACCTGGCAAAGGAAACAAAAAATGTAGCCCAGATGAGATTAGCTGCAGAGCAGAATAAAGCCCAAGCTTTGGATCCTGAAGATTCTTGGGGCTTCGGGAGGCATCTTTGTGAAGTTTATTCAAGACGAGCTGAGATTGACCGTACACACTGGCCATGTCAAACTTTTAAGACATTCAAGTTTGCGGGAGTCAAGCAGTAAGTAACCCATGGAGCTACATTAGTGTCAAAAATAATTCACACCAAAAAAAAAAAAAAAAATCACATTCAGAAACAACTTGCAAAAATTATGCAAGTATGGAGCTACGTTAGTGTAAAAAAAACACCACAATGTTCACATTCAGGAAACCAAATTCACTTGTATACAAAATATTTATATACAGCACTGTGCAAAAGTTTTAGGCCAACATTTCATTTATTGTTTTACTGATGGAAGAATGGATATACAGTATGTGACCCTTCACCACAAAACCAGTCAAAAGTGTCAATTTTTTTTATTTTTATTTTATGCAGGGTGAATAAATTATATTTCAGTTGATGTATGGCTCGTTAGTCGTGAATTAATATGACTTAATTGTTTAAGACATGTGAAAGACAATTTTAGAGAGAGGCTGTTTATCCTGGTTTGAGTTGCATTTCTTATGGTCTCTAATGAGTTCATCTCGAAGAGCGGCTGGCCAATGAAATTTTATGGCAGTTTGAAACTTTGACGTATTTTCTATTTTGAATGAATTTGTACAATGTCATTCGCAGAGGTGGGTAGAGTATCCAAAATCTATACTCAAGTACAAGTACTTGCAGAATTTTTTACTCAAGTAAAAGTAACAATCTTAAAAGTTACTCGAGTAAAAAAGTATTTGATGAAAAAATAACTTAAGTAAATAGTTAGTAGTTACTTTTCATATATATATATATATATATATATATATATATATATATATATATATATATATATATATATATATATATAGAATACAAAATATTCAATAAACTGTGTGTGTCTTACATGAACAAAGCACATCGATCAGTTCTATTGAAAAACAACTGTTATTACAGTCTTCATAAACATCTGTGTGTATTTTACAAACCTTAAATAATATTAATATAAAATAGTTTTGCTTGTAGTTGTGTGTATTTGAATGCCTGAAACCTAAAATAAATATTATACGTTTGAAAGCACAGATAAATTGTGATTTATGACACCTCTCTCTGTGCCTCAGCGTGCACTGCCAGAATCGATTTTAAGCAGTTGATGACATGCGCTTTGAATGTTCTAATCACACCGGTGTGATCACATTAGTGAAAAGGTTAAACTTGATTGATACAAGTTCAAATTAGTTTTTTAATATGCAACATCTTAGTCCATAAAATTCAGACTGTTTGTGAATAAACTAAAATCTGTCAAGTTTTGTGTGTGTGTGCCATTTTATCATCTGCTAAATCTTCTCAGATGCTGCACCGTTTGAGGTATTATTACTGTAGCACGAACTATTTTGTAATATGCTTCTAACGCATTAAAAATGAGCCCTGTGGGACGTTCTAACGCGATGTTTGTGTTCTTTGCGCATTGTTTGTTTATCGTAGAAGAACAAAACCATCGTGTATGTACATAATTGGGCAGCCCTGCTTCTCTCTCCGAAGCCTTGTTTATTCCACAACCTTTTTACAACTTAAACTTTGACTCCCGTGGCTTGTTTTCGTGTCTGAATCACCAATCCTCCGTCTATATCTCTCAGCATCGCGCGCTCATGTTTTTCAGCCTCTCATGGCCCGCAGCGCAGGCACTCTGAGCGTCTGTCCTGTGATATTGTCCTCCCAATCTGTCACTTCATTTCCAGATGAATCAGCCGCTGCTCGACTTGTGCCGTTGCATTCACGCAGAGGTCGCAAAACATTTTGACCATACGCGCCTGGGGTCGTGCGTTGGGCGGCTTGCATAAATCCCACATAACCATTTGGACCTTAATGTAGTCTGTTACGCTCCAATTATGTTATAGATGGAGCAGAGATGCAGATTTCAACCCCCTACTTTTTTTTTTTTCTTCAGCCACTGGCCAAAGGATGACAAAAATAACAAATGGATCTTCTCCGAGTATGAGGAGCTTTTTTTCTCGGAGGGCACTGAGAGATATAACAGCTGTTTCGGATGGAAAAAGAGTGCTACGGCCAGTTGCAAACAACCCCTAGGAAACGGCAAAATCTACTCTTTTTCAAACCATCTAGCCTACAAAGTATACAGTTGACGTCTGAATTATTAGCCCCCCTATATTTTTATCTGCAATTTCTGTTTAACGGAAAAAAAGTAAGATTTGTTCAACATATTTCTAAACGTAATAGTTTTAATAACTCATAACTTCTAATAACCGATTTCTTTTTTCTTTGCCATGATGACAGTACTTAATATTTTACTAGACATTTAAAAAAACATTTTCAGCTAAAAGTGTGATTTATAGGCATAACTAGGTAATTAGGCAAGTTAGGGTAAATAGGGAAATCATTGTATAATGATAGTTTGCAGACAAAAAAAAAAAAACATTGGTTAAAGAGGTGTTGGAAAAATGAAGAATCCAATTCAGGAGACTCATTTCAGACAGTATTCTTTAAGTCGTGTTCTTGTTCTGGAGTCAAACAGCATCTTCAAAAAGTCGACATGACTCTGATAAAAGTCTAGAGTCTAAAATGAGTCTAAAACAAGTCTGATTTGGAACAAAGTCGTTCTGTCTATTATATGTTTTTTTAGGAAGGGGCAGTGGCTAAAGGTGGAGATTGCCAAACAAAGCAAGCAAATCAAGCACTGGAGTCAGCAAGATAATAAGCAATTTCTAGCCCTGATCTCATCAACATAATAGTACCCGTTCAGATGCATAGGTGTTAATTTAATGAGACTTTGAACTTTTCAATTGGCTTATAATATTCCTTCATTTTCTTTTTGGCTTATTATTAAGCCTTTTTGGCCATTTATTAATCAGGGGTCACCACAGCGGAATGAACCGCCTTGGCTAATAATAATGAAATTGAGATATATATTTTTTGTTATTTAAAACTACTTTTATTAGCCATTAATAGTACCCGTTCAGATGCAAAGGTGTTAATTTAATGAGCCTTTGAACTTTTCAATTGGCTTTATAATATTCCTTCATTTTCTTTTTGGCTTATTATTAAGCCTTTTTGGCCATTTATTAATCAGGGGTCACCACAGCGGAATGAACCGCCTTGGCTAATAATAATGAAATTGAGATATATATTTTTTGTTATTTAAAACTACTTTTTAAAACTACCCCCCCCCCCCCCCCCAAAAAAAAGACTTTCCCTAGAAGAAAGTAATTTAATCGGAAATACTGTGAAAAATGTCTTTCTCTGTTAAACATAATTTACCCATTTCATTTTTTTATAAAGGGAGATGGATGTTATTAGCAGGACCGGCGCGTTCATAGAGGCGACCTAGGTGTAGAGAGGGCAGCGTCCACTCTCCTCCCATTCCCTTCCTTACTTTGATTTGTGACAATATGTGTAATATGTATTATAATACAAATTAAACCTCTTTAACACTATTAAACAAACATGCTGAATCATCGAATGTGTTGACTTGCATGGAGTCGCAGTTTTAAAGTTCCATTTCAAACGGTTTACTTTATTTTCAAGATCTGCGGTAAACTATCTGATGCTGCTTTCAGTAGTCTGGCAATAAATGTTGTGTAAAAGGCATTCAAACTCACATTGTTAGCATTTAACACTGAATAAAGCGCATGAGATGTACCTGAGGTGATTATTGTCAGTTTTCTGTTGTTAAGCTGCAAGAAATGGAAACTGTTTCTAAAATAAAAATTTTCAGGTGTTGGTTGGGACAAAACATACTTTTAATATGGGAAAAATTCCTTCTATCGTGAGCCGTTACTTTTACTTGGAACACAATTAAAGTCTGCCTTAAATCAGCTTTTAGGTTCGAGAGTCAGGCACACTCCTGTTGGTGTCGTCAATCTGGCAACCTGCGCTTGCGTTTTGTTTTGAACCAAATGTGCAATACCTAGTTCAACCACTAGGTGTCAAACTTGCATACTACACCTTTAAGCATGCTGGTTGTTAAACACCTGCTGGTTAGTCCTGAGTTTTGCTGTCCCTACAGAGTTACTAAAACTACAATCCTGTCCTCGAGCGAGACACTGGCAGGTTTCTTCCATTGGGACTATGTGTGCAATTAGTGTACTGTAAATTACCCTGCAAGAAGAACATTTTAAAATAACTATTAGCATTAGGGGGTGTTTTAATATATTTATTTGGTGACCAAGAATGTATTTTATTTTATTTATTTATTTTTTTATGTGTGTGTCATAAGTCTGTACAGTCAATGCAGTCCCATGAGGTGTAGGAACTTTTTCGAATGGCATGTGGTAAAAACTCCCACACAATCCCAGTTTTAACACTGAGGTCTAGGGAATAGAAGGTTGAATCCTGTGAAAAATAGTTATTTTCACCCCAATAATAAAATAGTTTTTCATGATGAAAATGTAAGCCTGTTAATTAAACTTTATGATATCAATTTATTTATTTGGTTGTTGGTTGGTCGTATGATTAATAGACTGTTTAAGACTATTGAGCACATTTTTATGCCAGAAAATGTCAAGACACTTTTTCATTCATAATAATAATAATAATAATAAAATAGTATAAATCAGTGTAGACTTGTCTGACAATTGAGGGACAAAATGTGTTTAATTGTCATGGAAATTAATTCCTAAAAAAATAATTACTCAACTGTGTTCTCTTATTAGTTTTGTGTTTTTATTAATTTTTTTAATCCGCCTATTTAATAAATTTTGGCTGCTGCTTATTGTTGAGACAAGCGAAAACCTTTTTAATTCCAAAAATGAAATATTTAATAGTTTAAAAAGTAGAAGTTAAAATAAATTAGATTCCGACAATCGAGAGCCAACATATGGTGTTTTGTTGTAAAAATAATGTCTATTATATTAAAAAAAAAAAAATTAAAAACTGTTCTTAAAACTGTCCTAAGTTTATGATGTTGTTACAGTTAATATCAAAATTATTAGCACTTTTTGATTTTATATTTCTTGCTTTTTAAAATATTTCCCAAAATGATGTTTAATGAAAGAAGGAAATTTTCACAGTATTTCCTATATTATTTTTTCTTCTCCAAATAAAATAAAATAAATAAAAATAAATAAATAAAAATAAAAAACATTTTAAGGTCAATGTCATTAGTTCCTTTAGGAAATAATTTGTATGTTATACAATGATTTGCCTAATTATCCCTACTTGCTTAATTCAGCTTTTAAAGTGTTCCGTTTCCTCAGCTGAACAGATACAGTGGAAGTAATTTCTGTCCAGTCTCCATGTTCAGTCCAATTTAACCCAATGCGTGTTGTTGTTGATGTGCATCGCAGAGCTCGTGCAAATACAAATATAATATATCTATACAATATAAGTCTTATATATATATATATATATATATATATATATATATATATATATATATATATATATATATATATATATATATATATATATATATATATATATACACCCCTTATTTCCCTTTGTCCTCCAAATGTAACACTGGTCATTATGGCCAAACAGTTCAATCTTAGTTCCATCAGACCACAGGACATGTCTCCAAAAATTATTTTTTTCCCCAGTGTAATTTAGCAAATTGTAATCTGGCTTATTTTGTTGTTGTTGTTGTTGTTGTTTCTGGCTTGTTGATTTTCCTATGTTGTCACACAAGGAAGCAATGTGTTTGAGGTTTTCTTTAAATACTATTCTACAGTTGTTCCTCCAATTGACTCAAATGTTGTCAATTTGTCAATTAGAAACTTCCAAAACCTTGACACCATCATCTGAGCTTTTTCAGAAGCATAATAATCTTATTGTATGTAAACTTGACTTTCAAGAAAAGTTATACCAATTAAAAAAAAACATCTCTTTCATTATTCTTCTATTAAGCATAACAGAAACAAATTTGATAATCCTAACTTACCTAAAAGAGTAAAAGTTGTCACAATAACATCTGACTTTTTAATGTGCCTTTAGTGTATGTAAACTTCTGGTTTCAACTGTATATTAATAAAGTGAAAATCAGTTTCCAAAATAATGTAAACCTGACCAAGTGCTTCACTTCCACTTTAAGCTGAATACTAGTATCTTAAATGTATATTTATATTTTTAATTCCAAGGTTCTGCAGGTTGCAATGTCCTTAATTTTCATTGCCAATCTGAAGCCAATTGTTATCCTTTGTTTTGGTTGAATTTGGAATTACCCAACCAACACAGAGCCCAAGAAATCAGAGGCAGTGCTCCAACTTGTTCCAACCCCCCAGATCCAGTATCTTAAAAAAATAAAAAATCCACTAAAATAGGATGTACTGTTGTAACGGCAAAGATAAACTAAATCAGTTAGTAGAAATAATTTAATAAAACTTATTTTTTTAGAAAGGTTTTGAAGAAAATCTTCTTTCCAGTAAACAAATTGGGAAATAAATACACAGAAGGGCTAATAATTCAAGAGGGCTAATAAGTCTTGACTTCAACTGTAACTTAGATAAAATAAAATGTGGTCAAATGACTTTATTTTATTCATAATACATGTGGTATATATATATATATATATATATATATATATATATATATATATATATATATATATATATATATATATATATATATATATATATATATATATAAATAAGGCCAGTATAAAAAAGTACTTATATCTTACTGTGAATTGTGCTTAACCTACATACTACATCATTTTGGTCACGTGAGGTAATTAATATTAATATTTCAAGCCTTGAGGAGTCCATTAGCCTCAGGGAGAACTGAAGTGGCCTTGCATTTGACCATAACACAAACAAACACGCTGGGTCTTTTTTTCATTCTTGATCTATTTCTCTCAAGGTTTGAGTGAGGAAAAATCTAACTGCATTTGTCAGCCCGGTTTGAAACATTCCCATACACCACTACGACTCGGCCTCGCCAGAATCTAGTTTTGTGAGATTTATATTATATGGCTGTATTTTACCACATATCTCTCAGTGTATTACGCAGCCAGCCTGAGAATAAGTAAAGCTGACAGTGGCTCTGCATTGCGAGGGGCTGCAGTATGTGGAAAAGCTACCTCTGCGAAGGCTCAGTTCACTGAACTTTCCATTAGGGTCAGAGCTGGTGTAAAATTGCCCCTGCTCACGGAGAGTATATTGTGCCCCCAGTCTTTGCTCTGCTGTGATGGATTCTCAACTCTTCTGCTAGGAGACATCTGGGCCACGTCAATGGTCATCAAGACTTTAAATGGCCTTACGATGTTAAATGGCATTTGAAACATCTGTGCAGTCAGCCAGGTTTGATACTACTGTATATCTGTCTATGTGTAGGTTTGTATCTATCTCTCTGCAATGTGATATACCTGTCTAGTATTTCACAATGCATGAAGATGATAAAGAAAGCCTGTCATGGACGCTTTTCACATTTCCGGGTTTCTCAGCAAGCGCAAGTGCTCATAGGGTAAAGCGAAGGCACAGCGTATAGGAGAGTATAACAAATATATATATATATATATATATATATATATATATATATATATATATATATATATATATATATATATATATAATCCTATTTGCTGAAATAATAAAAGAAAAACTTAACACTGGTGTTATTCAGACTTTCCAAAAAAAGGAAATAAAATGTGTGAGACTTATGATGGCAGCCAGAAGAGAGAACACTGTCAAACTTAGGCCCTGTTTACGCTAATACGTTTGGGATCATCTCATCGCTGTCAGTGCCGCTGCACTGTCTGAGGGCCTCGGGATAAGTGTCCCCAGGTGGAAATAGAGAATAAAGAGAATAATTAAATGAATAATAATGAATAATAAAATGGTGCACATTCATGTATCATACCGCTAAGTAATGCGCTGAGTGTATAGCTGTGTCCCAAATCGCATACTTATGCACTATTCTACGCCATTTTGTAGTATAAATAGTGCAAGTAGTGTGTTCACACTGAAAACTCTAAAAATAATGAGTGCACTTTAATTACCCGGATGATGCACTTATTCAGCTGCTAAAATGAAGTGTGTAATGATGGACACTTCACACACTCAACGACCGCAGGTTTGCTTACGTAGCGGAAGGGGCGGAGCTATCGGACCCACATGTTGAATAACTTTATTTATTTTGGATGGTGAAAGCAAAATTCTCCAACGAGAGTGATTATAGCGCCTACCGATGGTGAATGCGGTTATACTCACGGCAGGTATTATTCGATAATTTGGTTGTTTATTTCACTGATTTAGCGACCGTCAAACGTCTTCAGGTAAACGGTTTGAATTTCCGCTTAGTAGAAAAAAACATTAGTGTGCCATTTGGGATGACACTACATGCATATACTATCCTGTTGTGCATAAGTACATAGTGCATGAGTGCATAGTGTATAGTGTGCCATTTGGGACGCAGCTTATGATTTATTAAAAAGAACTGGAAAAATGTGTCTGAGCCTCGGACATTATCAGGAAGACTATTTCAGGAGCCATAAATGAGAATGCTCGACCTCCTTTACTCGACTTTGCTATTATAGGTACTACCAGAAGGCCTGAGTTTTGAGATCTTAAAGAGCGAGTTGGAATGTAGCGAGACAGATGGTTGGCTAGATAAACAGGAGCTAGCTTCATAGATAAGTAATATTTTAAATTCATTACGAAACTAGACTTAATATAAGGAACTGCCTATTTTAATTTTAATATTAACAACTTAACACACCTAAATTGTTACGGCATTGTGTAACTATAAGAGCGTCAACTTCACTCGATGCATATTTATAATAAAACAGAACTTATTACATGACTACCTTCTTTCTTTTTCATTTAAAAATATGAAACATACCCTGTCTCTTTGGTAAATATGAGCTTTAATAATTAATGAAGGCTGTTATCATAGTATAACGTACAACAATAGGGTATTTGCAGGGTCTTAAAGTCTTTAATTTAAACATTTAAAATTTAAGAATTTAAAGTCTTAAATTCACTGAAATGTTGTGAATTTAATGTGTTGTAGGTCTTACAATTGATATTTGGCGCCAGTTATTCAGGAAGTGAAAATTTTGTTCTCTTTGACTCACTGGTAGATTGGGATGTGAAAATAAGAGATTTGCCCACCATAATAAGGGATCCCCCCACCCCCCCTTAAAAAAAATCCCCAAACTACTAAATATGTTCATTTGGAGCTGTTTCATTGTAAATAAACAGGTAAATAGTCAATAATATGTTTGAAAATTATTATTAACAAAAGAAAAATAAATATATAAATTAGTAGCAAATACATTAGCAAACAGTTCAGCTTATAAAAATTAATGGCTATTATAATGACAGAATCAAGCTATCAAATCTCATTAGCCGTTTCTCCACTGTATAACTTATACATTCTGATTAAAGAGCAACGAATGAATCTCTCATGCGCACTCGAAAGAAACGAGATCACGACACCAACCTGCTGGTTAACCTGCAACCAAGTGCGCTTGGTTAATTTAAAAGACATTTCAAGCTTTATTTGGATATATTTCTTGTGTCTATGAAGCAAGTATTTGCTGAGATTTCAGTGCGTTTGTTGACCACCAAACTGCCGCAAAAGCACATGTCTGAGCTTCTCCCTAGAGAAACGTCAGTCTATAGCAATCAATGATTGTCGTCTGTATTAGTAGGCGGGGCTTCATTCTCAATATTGACCATTACATTTTTCCCCATTCAAAACTATACATATATGACTATATATATGTTACACGTCTTGTGTTTTCTAGTCTTTGTTATTACACTGCTATCTGGAATGTATGGCTGTATGGCTCAAAGCAATGTTTTGTGTCCTAATTTGTATGTTTTTTGGCAAGTAGCCATATAATAAGTGGGATAAAGTAAACACACCTGGCATATGTAATAAAGCGTTTTTGTGCTGTTTTTGTAGATGTGTAAATGCAAAACTTTTTAAATTGATATCATATTTTAAACTTTAGTTGACGTGTAATGTAGCTGTGTGAGCATAAACAACATCTCTGAATGTAAAAAGTTCTAAGTTCAATGCAAAGGGAGAACTTGGTTTTTACAGAGTTAGCTTAGTAAAGCCTACAATGAACGAACTTTGGGACCACAAAAAATACTTCCGGCCCCTGTGAGATCACAAAGGTTCATTTACTGCTCACGCACACTGCGCAGCTAAGGGTCGTGGCCAGAGGCGCTGTAACGTTATAACAGAGATAAAGTTAAAAATGCATCCAAAGACTGATGTTACCACAGAGCTTTGTCTGTTTCTACATTTGGGCTTCCAAAGGACACGACACAAAGACAGAAGTGCTTACAGTTCAATATTAATTATGTTCCAGAGAATTATAAAATACATAGCAAGCATGATTTGACAAAACAGCTCCAGAATCTCTCCCAGTTCAGTGCTGGATTTGCTCCTCTGCTCCTCAAAGCAGAATCTGTGAACTTCAACCTGTAAGTGTTTTTATTTGTTAAAATTAATCATGACATGTACAGTGTCTAGCGTTAATGGTATTTAGCAACTGTAGCAACGATGTAAACAACGGGAAATGCTGCTTTGTGGGCAAACGATTTAGCTACGAATTCATATTTATCAGTCAAACTGCTGTAAACACACACACACACACACACACACACACACAATCCACCAGCACGTTCATGTCTCTCATGTGTGTGCACGACTGCATTGATTGTCTTCAGGCAGCTTTTCCATGCGTTTCACATCTCAAATAATGAAGTCGCAAAAGATATGTGGATGATTCATATTACTTACACCTGCATATTCCGGATAAATGTGAAAGGCGACGTGTTTCGCGTAGAGTTAAAAAAAATACGGGAGAGCTCACCTGACTCATGGTAGCAGCAAAAAAACAAAATCAAGGCTCACACAGGTAGCATCCCACATCTTGTGCTTTATCGATTGACTGATTGTTTACACAGCAGAAAAGCGTGTGCTTTTACGGGCGTGATGTGGAGGCGATCCGCGAATAGCAGAACATTATGACGATGACCAATCAGAGTCACTTAAGGGCGGGCCTTTCAGAGGAACTGGGAAATTTGACAGTCGTTTTCATGAGTAGCTGTGTATAATCAAAGTGAGATTGATGAAAAAAATAACACGATTTCCTTCAAGTGAAACATGAGCACACATTGCTTTGCATCTTATAAACACAACCCATTCTGGACCACCCCTTTAATATTAGTTAGTTATACATAGTTAGTATGTTAGCAGTGTATCGGGTATATAGTATTGAAAGCAACAAAATGCAAAGCTGACTTTTAAAAGAAATACAGGCCACACATGAGTTCAGTAACCTAGGCACTTTGGATTTTGCACGCTGAGGCCAATCACAGCAGCCCCCTGGAGAAATTCAGGTTTTAGTGTCACAATAAAGGGCAGAAGACCATCTCATCCAGAGGGGACTTAACCTACTTCTGGATAAAAGCTTTGCCTCACAAACACTTTCTGTGCGTCCTATTTATGCCTGTGTTTGTGTATTGTGACATCATGGCTGAAAATCACCGTCTGAACCGATGAATCTTCTTTTTAGACTGATTTTTTTTCCTTATTGTCATTATCGGTTCTTTTGCATCTCTTTGTTAATGTAATACATGCCGATTAGCACTCTAATTATATGCTAATATAATTGCACCCAATCTCTAATTAACAGCTAATAAGTACATGAAGGATATCAAGCGTACAGCCCCTGGTGTAATCATGCCTTTTAAAAGTAGGAAACTTGAAACACTTTTTAAATGCTGCATTGGACTAACACACAAATATGAAATGTGCAAAGGAACAGTTTGCAGTTACAAAACTCCCCTGATAATAAGCTTGGTTCATCAACAGTCTGCAATGCGCTGGTGTGAAACCTTTAGACGGGCTCTGTGTTCAAGTATAAAAAATAAATAAATAAATCTAAAACTTGCTAAAAGGATTGTTCACGCCGAATGAAAGTTTTGTCATCATGTACTGGTGATTTTGATCCAAATATGTTTCATATCAACTTTTGCATATTATATAATATATAATGTAATATACAGCGAGGAAAATAAGTATTAAACACATTGTTTTTTTTTTCTGGGAATAAAATCATTTCTAAAGGAGCTGTTGACATGGAATTGAACCAGATTTTGATAAAAACCCAAACAATGCAAAAAAAAAAAAAAAAAAAAAAAGTGAAAAATTAGTTATGTAATAAAAACAAAATGACACAAGGAAAAAATACTGAACTACTGAAATTAAGGCTGGGTGATTAAAATCGATATCGGTATTTATTGACCGCACACCATTATTAATATCGATAATAAAAAAAAAAAACTTGATATGAAGTTTTAGTATGAAGCGCAATAGTTTGCTGCTGAGCGTGCGCCTTTGAATGCCAATGAGCTTTGGGTGTCGGTTTGTAATTTCCAGTGGAGGAGCGTGGCATGTGTGACGTGCACATCGAAGCAACGTGCACATATGTGCGTGCAAATTTTCCAGGTACGCCTAGTTAAAAAAACATCAGAGGCTTCATGTATCAAAGCTGCGTATGCAAAAAAAAAACAATGCGTACGCCAGGTTTCACGCTCACGTTTGGATTTACTAACGGTGAAATTAACGTGAGTGTGCATTGGTCCTGGCCAACCTAATGTCTGACGTACGTGCATTTCTTGTGTGTGTTTGTTTGATTTACATTGATGACTCCCAGCGGCTTATATCTTTTAAAAGAACACTACAAAGTATCGCACCAACACATGTGAAAAACATTGTTATTAATTTATAATTGATAAAATGGGTTTATTGACATATATATTATTAATTATGTGATTTAGAACATATAAAAGCATTTGCCAATGTATGCACCCCTTAGTCTATGGCACTGGCAGTATTAGCCTTATTAGAAGGCATTGTCTATGGTCGAATCCGATAGCTCCAAGGTAGCAGGGTACGCGATGGGTGGCTTCTTGGTGAGTGATGTATTTACAGATATTATTAAAGCTAGGTTTTTTTATTACATTTTTTTTATTGAGCGTAATTATTTAACTGCATATTAAGACTTATTCATTAAAGACGTGGTTGTTAACCCCCATCAACAACCCACAAACTGACCAAGAGCGCAGATACAATGATGCCCATTCTCGCACTCTGTTAGTTGTAGATCGAGCGATTGGGCAGCTGAAATGCTGGTAGTTTGAGAGTGGAGGGGTGTTGCTATACCGTCCTAGCAAAGTGTTCCTCTAATATATCTGTGTCTCCCACAGACACGAATACTACTCCCGACAATAAAGTCTCGCCCACAATTGAGGCAACTTTCTCCTCAAAGGGTGTTAGTTCAGCATCCCCTGTCCGTGAGTAGATTGAACTGCTGCACCCCTACTATTTTCTACTAACCAATCTGCTTTAAACTTTGTATGGAATATACACATTTCAGTAATAACGGCAGACTAATTAATCGAGTCAAACATAGCTTATACAAACACTGCAGTGCATTTTACTTTTCTCCATAAATTGCATCGGTTCTGCAGCAATGATTTGTCCAATTGTCATCCTCTGAAAAGATGGTCACTTAGTAACAAAAGATTGTAAATTAAAAAGGATGTCCCCAGAGTGGCTTTTGGGTTTCTTTTTTTGTGCATCCCAGCCACTAGCTCCCCATCTGAAAGATTTTTTAGCATAGTGGTTAATGTAGTCATTCAACTACACAATTTGTAATGTTGCAGTATGTATTTGAATATTGATGGTTGGTTCCTTTACTTGAAAGCTCAGATTTGATTATCATAATTTGTTTTGTTTACAGAGTTTGAGATTTACTGTTTCATTATTATTAACACCTTACAGATGTTGACCTACCTTCACCATTGCACACACTTTATAACATTTGAGTCTGTTTAAGACGTTTTCTTTGATCATAAATGGATCAGATATTTAATAATTATCGATATAGAATGATATGTAACATGATATCGTGATCATGTTTTTTTTTTTTTGCAATTTCGCTTCGCACTAACTAAAATGTATATAATATCTAGGTTTTTTGGCTACTACAGATTAAAGACAACTGTCATATGTAGAACAAAGTCACATGCGTTGCTCAGGTGTGATTTTTTTTTTTTTTTTTTTTTTTTTTTTTTTTACAGACTTCAACAGAGTGTAAAAATCTTTTGTTGGTCTCGTCTTTCAAATCAGAGCTTTATTTTGTATTTTATATTGGATTGAAGTCAGGTGATTGGCTGGGCCATTCTACAGCTTGATTTTCTTTGGCTGAAAGCATCTGATAGTTTTCTTGGCTGTGTTTTGGATCATTGTCTTCCTGAAACGTCCACCCTGGTTTCATCATTCTAGTAAAGTAGATGTTGAACTAAAGCAGTAATGAACGGCAGAGGGTTGCTGTAGTACTACTGAGAGATTTCAGCTGCTGTCTGGGCTTTCACTATCTTTCTACACCTCCCTTTCTTCATGTGTTTATTACTTTTTCCCTATGTTATTTCGTTTTATTACACATGCCTTCATTTGTAAACTAATTCAACACAGGCTCATTCTGCAAATGTAGCCCTATATACATTTTAGAAATTGCGAATTATGTAGCCAGAAGTACGTTTTTGTAAACAAACACTGTAGTATGATGCCATTCCTTTTCACGCTTACCAGAAATGTACATAGGGCTACATTTTCAGAATGAGCCTGGGCTGAACAAATTAGTGTTTGTTTTCTTTGCATATAGGAATTTCTTTGGTTGTTACCAACATCCAGGGAAAATTTCAAGTCAACTTTTAGAAATAAGTCTACTGAGAAAAATGGTGACGTGTTTAATACTTATTATTAAATATAAATATTATATATTTATGAATGTGTTTTTTGTCCTTAATTTTTTTTTCCTTAAATATTTTTTGTTTTAGACTATTAAACTATTTGACTTTGTAATGTTGGTAAATTAAAATAAAGTGGTTAAATAAAAAAACAATATTCCTAAATGTATTGTTCAAAAATATTCAATAATTATCAATATCGAATGACATGAAACATGATATCGCAATAATTTTTTTTCTTTCGCAATATTGCTCAGCACTAACTAAAATGTATTTAATACCTAAAAGGTTTTTTTTGTTACTGCAGCTTAAAGACAACTGTCAAATGGAGAATATGAAAATAAAGAATATAGAAAAATTTCAAGTCAACCTTTAGAAATAAGTATACTGAGAAAAATGGTGACGTGTTCAATACTTATTATTAAATATAAATATTATATATATATATATATATATATATATATATATATATATATATATATATATATATATATACTTATGAATATGTTTTTTGTCCTTTATTTTTAGTTTTTAAATATGCACTTATGCATTTCCTTTATTTTATGATTGTTAAAATAGTGAAAAATTGCATATTATTACAGTGGATTGCTACTTTTGTTACGTACTGTATGTGATTTGATTTATTTATTTTTAAATATGCAAATAACTTAGTCATTTAAATTTCGAGCCTATACATATTTATGTAGAAACTTGACTAAAAAAAAAAAAAAAAACACACAACAACAAAATTAGCCTGGACATTAATCAAAAACCTCACCTTCATTTTACAGTGTGCCCAAATTTCCAAAACTCATCTCTCTCTCTCTTTCTCTCCGTCGCCCTTCTAATATTTCCCGTGCCGCCCAGAAATGCTGATGTGGATATAACTGATGAGATCTGCATGTCTCTGCCTTCATCTCCAGCCTGTCAGCTTAGTTTTTGTATAATTATGGTAATGGTGTGTGACAAGAGCGTAACGTATCAGCACTCGGAGATGAGCAATCACCCAAAGCCGGTCAGCACGACCCGCTTCATCTGCCTCTCACGTCGGTACTTGATCCGTGCAGCGATGGGGTCCAGAACACTGTTTTTTATCACGCAAGACATGCTGCATGTAAGTGAGTGTCAATGCCTTTCTGGCTTTGCACTGAAAAAAAAGTAAAAACAATAATAAATTAAGTTGAAAAAACATAATTAATTTTGGTGAAAGTGTGCATTCAGTTGAAGTCAAAATTATTTGCCCACCTGTTTATTTTATTTTTTTTACTCTAATTTCTGTTTAGAAAGAAGATTCAAGATTAATTAAGGAGGGCTGACTTCAACTCTCTTTATAAATATTTATATGTTGTATTTGAGGTTGTATTTATCCATCTTTTCTCTCATGAAACACCTTTTCCCTGTCTCAAGTGCTAAAATAATGTTGTGCTTCTCAGGTTGAAGATCCTCCCCCCCTTTTACCATTCCCTCAATATTGTATAAAGGATGAAATATTAATAGGGATGTCTTTTTTATTTTATTTTATTTTTTATTTTTTTGTAGCTTGGCTATGTAGTGACACCCATGTTCAGGTCTAAAGTGAGAGCTTGGTTTATTGATTGGTTTGCGCTGACTCTGCTGTGAGGAAGACTCGGGTTCATCAAAAACTAGCCGTGGCTGTCTGCAGTTGATTGTTTTTGCACGTACTAGGGGAAGAAATAGCTTTTAAAATCTTCACTTGTGGGTTCAAAGCGTGGGGAGTTATTCAGGGTACTTTACTGATATTTGATAGTGGATTATTTTTTCAAAGTATCTTTTTAAACAAACTCTTGCCCTTATGAATTATTTTTAAAGTATTATTGTTGTTTATTGTTATTATTATTATTATTATTAGTTGTAGTAGTAGTAGTAGTAGTATTACTTTATAGTAACAATAAAAATGACTAATTATTCTTTTATTATTATTATTATTATTATTATTATAAATCAGTCTCTGTAAGAGTTCAATATTCAGGTACTATGCTAACAGACAGAAAAACAAATCCATCCATTCATCCATCCTTCCATCCATCCATCCATCCATACATACATACATACATGCATACACACATACACACATACATACATACATACATACATACATACATACATACATACATACATACATACACACATACACACATACACACATACATACATACATACATACATACATACATACATAAATAAATAAAATTAATAATTAAAAAAGAATAATTTTAATAATGTTAATACTTATCTTTCTGCTGTTGTTGTTATTATTATTATTATTATTATTATTATTATTATTATTATTAGTGGTAGTAGTAGTAGTATTTTCATCATCATTATTCTTAGCTTTATCATTATTATAGATTGTGTTGGTATATAAAATATGGTAAAAATATGATGGTTTATTATTATTATTTTATATTTATTTTTAATTTGATTTTATTATTATTATAAGAGTCAAAAGAGTCCAATATGCAGATACTTTGCTAATAAACAAACAAACAAATAAAAAATAAGAATAATCAATAATTTTATTAATATTTAAACAACATTAATTATAATGATATTAATATATTTTATTATTGTTTTTAATATTTATTATTATTATTATTATTGACCAGTCACATGAGTCCAATATTCAGGCACTTTGCTAACAAACAAATAAATAATAATTATAAAAATATTAATAATGATCTTGTTTATTATTATTATTATTATTATTATTATTATCGTCATCATTATTATTGTTGTTGTTTTTGTTGACCACTTTCTGTATCATTAGTTGTCAGAGTCCACTATTTATGTACTTTTTGTAATAAATAAATAAATTAATAAATTTATAAATAAACTAAAAAATAAACAAATAAACATAATAATAATGATAGTAATAATAATAATAATAATAATAATTATTATTATTATTATTATTTTATTGCTATTATTATCATTTAATCATTTACATTGAGCACAATTCTATTTGTGATTTCCCTCAATTAGAAATTTAACAGAATTATTGACCATGTGGTTGCTCTTGTATGCCCTAAAACAGTATTTCTCAAATCCTCCAAGTCCACCTTTTCCATGCACATTTCCATGTATCCAAACACACCTGAATCAAATCATCAGCCCATTAGCAGAGACTACACAACCTGTAACGGGTGTGACAGACAAATGAGACATCCGAAAATGCAGTACTGGTGGTCCTGCAGGAACATGGTTGAGAAACACTGCTCTAAAACCCATAGTTGCACATATGCATTTGAAATGACTGCAGTGTTGTGCCATATAGAGTTTTCAGTAAGCTTATGTTTAAGCTGTTTGTGTCTGCCGGTCTGGCTGTTCTTTTTAGTGACTGCCTAGGGCCAGTTTGACAGTCAAGCAAGTCAGCATGTGAGCAATGCTATCTGTCTCATCCTACCAAAATAACTGACTTTCATATATCTCTGCATACACCAGCTCTTTGCTACAGCAATAGTAAACACTCCACCGAGTCCCCAAAATATCACATTTTGCCTGGAGAGGCATGTAGCTGCAACTGAAACATAAATGTAGGCACATGTACATCTCACTCAGGATTTACCGTACTCTAATAATACAAATTAAAATAAATAAATAAATAAATAAATAAATAAATAAATAAATAAGCGCAATAAAAAAGACCTATAACAGAATCTTGTTGTATCCCCACTTGAATTTACAAATTTTTATACAATATGTGGGGTAATTAATTTTTACAGTGGGGGAAATAAGTATTCAACACGTTTAAGTATTATTATAATATAAGTATTGAACAATTTTTCTCAGAAAACATTTCTAACGGTGCTGTTTACTTGATATTTTCACCAAATACCTACCTGTCAACCCACTCGTTTTTTACAGGAATTCTCCCATATTTTACAGTTCTATATCATTCCGTGAAATTATTTTGCCATATTTCTCCTGTATTTTCTGTCTTTTTCTGAAGGGTGTCAATAAACAATACAGTGCCGATCCTCCCTATACGCAACCCATACCGCCGAACCACCAGGGGGCGCCTCTTTCTCTTTAATGCGAGTCTGTGAGGCTTTCATTTTATTTAGGCATGTAAACACTTTAAAATTAAAATAAAAGCGGCTCGATTCCCTTTCTTTTCAATACAGGTGTCGTCGCCCCTTCTATGCAATCCTCAAAACAGTCATATAGCGGTGTGTGACTGGCCAGCCTGATTTCACGAGGAAACGTATGAGTTTAGTCGTAATAAAATGTTTTTGTACGAGTTCAGTCGTAAGAAAATGTACGATTTTAAAAAAGAGGCGTGGCACCCAACCCCACCCCTAACCCCAACCGTCATTGGGAAGAAAATTGTACTAAATTGTACAAATTACATCGTACGAATAAATAAGAATTAGCCACTAAATCAAAAAGTTACGAATTGCCGTGAGATTGCGTTGGACTGTCAGCTGACATGCTCCATAGTGAAATAGAGACGCTGTTTTCCAAATGGGTTCTATACAAGTGATTTGGGTCTGGGTTTTGGGTGCATGTTTGAACAGACATATACACATAATCAATAATAATAATAATAATAATAATAATAATAATAATATCATCTAAAAATGTAGATCTTGGTGTTTTTTTTTTTTTTTTTTTTTTTACCAAACTCATTTTGTCCTAAATAAGCATATGTGTGCATTAAAGTGACACCTCTGTTATTGAATGTAATCAATCCCTAATTAAAGGTTGGGAATGTCCCTTATTTTCACATACCAGTGGTGACATGTACGCAAATGGTAATAACAACCAAAAAACATATATGAAAAGAAACCAAAACTAATTAGTTTATAAAATGAAGCTATGTGTAATAAAATGAAATGAGACAGTAAAAATGTATTCAACACTTAAAGAAAGGAAGGTGAAGAAAGGCATGGATGGCCCAGACAGCAGCTGAAATCTCTCAGTAGTTGTTCAGCAACCCTCTGCCCTTTGTCATTGTAAATTCATATTAGCTGCTTCAGTTCAACATCTACACTAGCAGGATGATGAAGATGAAACCAGGGTGGACATTTCAGCAAGACAATGATCCAAAACACAGCCAAGGAAACACTCAAATGCTTTCAGAGAAAGAACATCAAGCTGTAGAATGGCCCAGCCAATCCCCTGACTTGAATCCAATAAAGAATACAAAGTAAAGCTCAGATTTAATAGATGTGACCCACAGAACCATCAAGATTTTTACACTCTGGAAAAAAAAAATTACACCTGAGCAATGCATGTGGCTTCCTTCTCCACATGAGAGTAATTTGAGAATGGTGTAAATATATGAGAGAGACTCGCAATCAGAAATATACTGCCGGACTGCTTGGAGGGCACGCTGCCACGGAATTAGTTTAGAAAAGTTGAACAGCACTTCAACAGTAATTAAAAGGGCTTGTTGGCTGGGCAGTAATGAATTCTCTCTGCCTTAGACTACATATTGATCCATGTTTGCTGGAGGAAAATACTCGGATGATTAAAAGCTTGCTGATACAGACCTTTCTTTGGACAACGAGATCTGGTTTTGCTTCCGTGTCAACATGGCATGGCACGCAGCGTTTAAAGTGGATTGTAAAGCAGAATCTGTATGATGTAGAGTGTGTTATTTATTCCCATTAGCCATATTAGGAAATACCAAAGCAAATTTCGATTTTCAGTGCATTAATCTTTCTTTTTACTGAGGGTTTACTGAATGTGCAGTGTATTTGGAACCGAGTTTGGCTGCTATCACCCAAAATCAGTCTTAATGCATTATGGAAGACGGCAGAGCTCATTTCATGGCAGTTTTAAAAGATGCATTGGTGTGTAGACATCAAAGATCATGAGTTTAATTGAAAAAGAATGTTATTAAACCTACCATTACATCAACAAGACCCCAGTGACTTACAAATCAATGGCCCTTACAGTGAGGAACACCTGTTTTTGGCCTTGGTCTGTTCAACTAATCTCAATTGCAGACGAGTGGAGTTTGTGTATGACGATAAAAAGACTGATATAAATAAGTGTTTGCGGGAGCAGTTTGCTTTAAAAAAATCTAAAGTGAGCAATAAAAAATCCCAATGGTGTACTTGCCACATTTTCAAAAAAGCCTAAATGTGTTCAACAGGCACGTTGGAGACTCTTAATATAACCACGTTGCTTCTCAAATGGAAATGAATAAAAAAATAATAATAATAAAATTTCTAAATATATATTTTTTGGGAGGGGGTTGTACATTTCATATATTATTTATTTATGATCCTCTTGACGTTTAAAGACCACATGCCAGATTTAGGCCGTACTCACACTAGGTACAGTTGCCTCAAACCGGGCCAAAGCACGCTTGTCTCCCCCGACGGCCCGCACTCACACCACAATCGGGCCTCTGCACGCTTACGTCATCGCTGCTGCGTAGTTCAGTGAGAAGCGCTCTCACTCTGCAGCACAGTGGAGATTCCTCTAGTTATATCGTTTCAGTTGTTTGATATGCAGTGACATGCAGTCAAATATTTCACCAAACAGTCCTTAGGGATGAGGTGACACGCAGTCAGATATTTCGCCGAACAGATTCGCCACTTTTGGCGCTCATAAACAATCATAAAGCCCTCGTGCTGCAGAAATGAGGAGGTTTGCTGAAGGTGCGCAGCTGTTCTGCATTGAGAGGTTTGCGTCTTTAACAAACTACGGCAGTTTGTGTTCACTGAACAGTAAGAATGATTAATAAATCCATAAGAAACAGTCCTTAAAGTCACGTCTCGCTTTCAGTTTCGGGCTTTGGCGCGTTTTGCACCCACACTACAAACTTACCGCGCCAAAGCCCAAGTGAACCGCGCTCAGGCCCACCTCTTCCAACAGGGCCAGGGCCGGCCAAGTGAACCGTGCTTGAGCCCGATGCAGTTGGGTCTTCAGGTCTGGAGCTTCACCCTACTGGTTTTCATGTTTCCACCAAAGGCAGCTGTGTTTGCTTTTTGAGATCTCAAATTTTCCTCACGAGTTCCATTTGCTTCTGCTGTTCTCGTGTAAATCCATCAGAAGCTGCTGTCGACTGACTGATCGACCAATGACCAATACACCCATCTACTTCCTTCCCTAAACCTAACTGATAGTGTTTTCAAAAGCACTGATTGACCAGCCCACCCCCTTCCCTAAACCCAACTGATATTGTTTCAAAAAGTAATTCCAAAAAAGCAAAGCCCTCACAATCGGGGACACTGCTGGCCCATACAGGCCTTATGACAACATTTTGTGGGTGTGAAGAGTGAAGAGTGGGGGTGTCATGGACGAAATTGAAGAGCGATGTGGAATGCTTGGGGGGGGGGGGTCATGGACGAAAGTGAAGGGCCAGGTTGGGGCTGTTATGGACGAAAGTGAAGAGTTTGGGGGCGTGTGTTGTGGACGAAAACATAGAAGGGGAATGAGGATGGACAGGAAGTGAAGAGGGGGAGGCAGGCGTTTTGTAGGTTTCTGGTGCACCTCTAATAGTATCTCTGGGGGCCTCAAAAATGGCGTGGACCCTTAGAATCATCCTAACTTCCCCCCCAGCAGCGCCCCTGCTTGCGGCTGCCTGATTTTTACCACATTGTTAGATCTTACCACATTCTTACACTGATATTTACTTGTTTATTTTATTTTTTGTTTTGCTTTACCATTTCTGGAACTATTCTTCCCTGGACTCGAACCCTGTTGTCACGGTCAACTCTGCTCTGCATTTTAAGTTTGTTTACGTATACGGTGAGCCACTTGGCAAACTGGTAACAGTGAAAAAGCAGTCCATACAGAGGCAAGCGGTCAGCTGGTAGCACAAAAAGAAACCGAAGCCGGCGGCATCATACCACCCCATGGCATTTATTTTAAAGATGAAATGCAGCCATACGTACCTCTGCCTACATAATTCGTGCTCTCTGGAAATTTATACGGCGTTACGTATTCACAATGAGCCTTGTTGGATGCTTCTGTATCGAAGTGTGTAAATTGAAACGTTCACTTTACACTTCCGACACTCAGATAATCAAAAAACACAAGCAGAAACAAAATTCAAATGGTCTAATGAAAGAACCTTGTGGTATTCCCATTGGAAAAACAATATCTGCTTTAAAATGAATGACCCTGCTTCATCATAACTGAAATGTTGTTTCTCCGCTAAAAATTAACAGCCTTTTATCAGTAATCGAGGGTGCATTGGCAGCTGTTCATTAGTATTGTTATTATTATTATGATTATTATCATCATTACTGAATGCATTCTGAAAGAAATAAAAGGGTTTGTTACATTAGGCTTTCGGAAGTGATGGATTTCACATTAACACCATATAATGGTGTTGGTAATAGCCTTCCTTGCAGGTAGTAATATCAGTTCTGTGCTGTCTGTCCGGAAATGCCATGCTGTCATGGAACAATGCCATTTGTAAGGCTTTGTTTGCTTCACAGCCCGTATAGCACTTTCTTGTATTTCATAAATTATGCACAGAAAAATCAATTTAATCAGTAGTTTTTGTCAGAGTTTAACTTTTTTCCGAGAGTTGTGAAAGAGTGTTTTTACAGTCTCAAACTCTTGAGATTCTACCTTGGTTTTTGTTGTACCTGCCATTTCACTTCAACTTTTCTTCCCCCCATAGTGCCTTTCTCCTGAATTTCCTATTCATCCCTGCCATTTCATAACATTTTCCTCTTCTGCCATATCAATAATTCTCTCACCCCCTTCAACCAAACAAGGCACAAACAGAGCATACAAAAGGTGAGAAACTTCACTCACTCCATATAAGAGGCACAGCTCCGCCCATTCAATCCCAGCCGGCTCTCAGACTGTCCTTTTGTATGGAGCGATCATTCTCGAAATCTTCCCTCTGTGCTGGATGAAAGCGCAAGGTCAAATGTATCATCCTGACATCAGGCAAACATCTCTTCTTCAGAGCCTGAACATTGCTTTTGCCATTAGATTACATGTCTCCTGTTCCATCTAGAGGTGGACCATACCCAGGCATTCGTGTCAACTGTGTATCAGTATCATGCAGGAATTATGTCGTGCCATCACAAGCAGAAACTGCATTTTAAAGGGTCTAATAACACAACCTTGTGGTATTCCCATAAAAAAAGTAATTATATATATATATATATATATATATATATATATATATATATATATATATATATATATATATATATATATATATATATATATATATGGCTTAAAGTGTTGCATAGTTCATTATACTGATCTGATTACATGTAATATAGATTACTTAAACTTAGTTCACAACATAAGGACATTAGGAATTGGGTTAAATTGTTAAATAGTTGGGTTAGATCATACACTACCTGACAAAAGCCTTGTTGTCCCTGTTGTGAGAGCAACAAATAGGAACTTCTAGTTAATCAATTTGAAAAGTGTCAGAAGGTATAGATTTTTCTGATAAATCGTCAGTTGAACTGTATCCCAATCATCACAAATACTGCAGAACATCTTTTGGAACCCACATGGACCCACGTTTCTCACAGAAATCAGTCATGTTTGGTGGAGAAAAAATCATGGTTTGAGGTTATTTTGAGTATGGGGTGTGTGAATTCTTTAGCAGGATAGCTCCTCATATTTCAGCAGTCACATCAAAGTTCCTGAAAGCAAAGAAGATCAAGGTGTCCCAGGATTGGCCAGCCTAATCACCAGATATGAACATTATTAAGCATGTCTGGAGTAAGATGAAGGAGGAGGCATTAAAGATGAATCCAAAGGATCTTGATGAACTCTGGGAGTCCTGCAAGAATGCTTTCTTTGCCCTTCCAGATGACTTCAATAATAATTTATTTGAGTCATTGCAGAGATGTATGGATGCAGTCAATCAAGCACATAGGAGTCATACACAATATTATTTTTTTTCTCCACTCCACCATGACTTTATATTCTATACTGTACATTATTTCTGTTATGAGACAACACTTTAGTCTAAGCAAAGTCAGACCTTACTATCCTAATTATATAATTAATAATCAAGGCATGATCATGTTTTATTTTGGTTGAATAAGAGTAATCAAGACACTTCTGATACCAAATGATCAACTAGAAGTCAAGTAATTTGTTGTTTCTAAAACTTGGACATGTTGTCATGTAATGTATCGCTCATCACATTAATGTCCTGACATTAAAGACTTCATCATAAAATTGTTGTTGCGCGCGTTCTGATAAGCTGTGTTGTTGCGCGCGTTCTGATAAGCTGTGTTGTTGCGCGCGTACTCAAGAGCGGTGTTGTCGCGCGCCTACTGAAGGACGGGACCGAGGGTGTGCCACGTCGCGGGGGCACTTTTGATAATTTTGGAAGGGCACTTTCTATCCAAGACTAAAAAGGGCCTTTGCACTGCACAGGTTGAGCCCTGTGTGTGCACGTGCCTGATTTTGTGCTTCTCAATGGCTGCATTAAAATTTCTGCCGCGTTTCGTCTTGTGCAAACAGCCTAATTGCTTATCATGCATCATGTAGCATATTGTAAGTACACAGGTTTACAATTTAACCTGCTTACCTAATGTTTACATTCATAATATTTATATTATTTGCTAATAAATAGCCACCTCATGTGGAACTCTGAATCTGCATCTCATTTCAGAGTCTGCTATTATATACTGGAGGTTGCATTTCGGTCACGGAAACATAGTCTGAGAGCCTTTTTTAACTGAATGAAATACATTGTTTTCTATTAAGGTAACCCGGAATGCTGAAATATAATTGGCTAAACTGGCATCGGTGGGTTAAATGACCAAAACAAAGACAGATGTTCCGGGAGGTAACACAAATTTTGACTTCAGTGTTGTTTTTCAGAATTTTCACTTAGCAGGATTCTTAAATATCTGCAAATATATATATATATATATATATATATATATATATATATATATATATATATATATATATATATATATATATATATTTATTATGCTTTAGAAGAGTCAAAAACTTACTAACAGCAGCTTTAATGATGCAGATTCAAAGTAATAAATTTTTTATTCTAATAGACTGTTGTAGCTTGAGATTAGGAAACTACATAATCTACCCAGCACCGAACATTAAATCTATTATTTTATTTTCCAGTATTTGAAACACTGATGTTCGCAAGCAAAGAAACCTGTTATTGAAAATCCGCAAACTCTTTGGTTTCTGTCTGAATTCCCCCCTCGGTATGGCACCAGACCTGTGTTGTTTAAGTTTATTGTCAGATAGATTTTCCGCCCAAGGTTTCAATGGAACAATCAAGTATACCCATGAGCCAAACACCACTGGAGCTCCCCTGATCTGTGTTTGAACCGCACATCACCCTCTCTGGGCATGTTTGGACAGATCAATGCGGCCTGGTCTTTTCAATTAAAAAGATTTGCTGCAGTCTTCTTGTGAGATTGAATTATTGACACATACATGTGACCCAGGAGCTTTGATTAAATCTTGACCGTGGAGTTGTGTCTTTTGTAATGTTTGGCCCCGAGATACAGTAGGCCTCTCTTTTTTTCCTCTCCATCAAATCTGGTATTATATACAGTGAAGGTATAAAGTCTGAAAACAGTAAATACAAACATTAAAATAAATTAACAGAAAGAAGGAAACAATAAAAAGGAACCCATATCAGAGCCTTGTGGTATTACCAATTAAACATACAGATTAATTACAGTATTATACAATCTGTGAGATATTTTAATTCATATAGGGCATAGTTTTGGCACAGTAAACATTTTATCATTGTTGCATTGTCATTTGAGAATGGTGTAAATATATGAGAGAGACTTTTACTCAGAAATATACTGTCGTAGAGTTTGTTGTGCCATTGAAGTCTTTACTAAAAGAGGTGGCACATTTGAGATAAATGGGGTATTTTACCTCACGAGGAAAATCTGCAAAGCTGGAGACTTAAAGGGGTCATGTCATCCATTTTTTAAATATTTATTTATTTCCCAGAGGTCCACTTAAAGCATTAGTTGACATTTTTGTGCCCAAACTGCTTATTGCATGCATGTTTTCCACAATCTCTTTGACTGTTAATATTCCCATCTTTTTGCACAGTATGACAGGATTGCACAATTGGAACATACCATACAATCTGTCAAAAATGACCAAGAACAGTGCTAAAAATAATCTTCAACTCTTTGTTTTTTGGGTAGAGTTCTTTCAGAAAAACCTGCAGATGGGTAGGTGCCTCAAGCAGTGATTATTTTTTTCTTCTCATAACCTTAAAGCAACACTCCACTTTTTTATTTTTTTATTTTTATTTTTTTTATTTTTTTTTGGAATAGGCTCATTTTACAAGTTACCTATGGTTAAAGTCTATGGTTAAACCTATGGTACTAGTCGTCTAATAGACAGATTAGACGGACTGTATACTGTATGTGTAATCATTCATTTCTGTTTATTAGATAACTAGTCTAGTTTTGGCCTATTTTTAGACTTCTATTACAGTAGGTTTTCACTGACAGCCCAAATTCTGCCTGGTTTAAGCCAAGATGACTATGTTTAGAAGTCTAGTAGACATCTATTAGACATCTCGTTAACACTTTATAATAACTGCACACTATGAACCATTTATTAAGTATTAGCAAATAGTGAACTTATTGTCTGTTAAGCATTAACTCTACGTTAATAAACGTTAGTAAGCAGTTTATAACTGCAGCTACAATTGCTGTATTCTTGACTTATAACCTCATTAATTATGTGCTTAATAATTGTACTTATTATTATCAAAAATCAATGTTTACATGGGAGACTCTTAATCAAAGTATTGTCTTAATTGTATTAAAATCGGGTTATTGGTGTCTACAGTATGTAAACGTATTAGATTAGATGTTGGCATGTGACCTGCCAACATCAGTTGCTGACGGATAGTAGAGTATCTTCAGAATTTTGCTGAAAGTAGTTCATAATTTGATAAATGCTACAGGCTATAGTGCAAATATATGACTTCAGATCACCATGATGTTTGATTTATTTGCTGTTGGGGATGTTTTCACTCACCATGGGGTGATTTTTCAGTCTTAAGTGGCTACAACTTTATCTGTGTTTCAGCAAATGGAATGATTTTTGGTGACAAATCTTATTTTGACACACATTTTGGGAAAATTCTTTGAAGTTTTTCCAAAATTTAACAACTCACTTAGGCCAAATAGACTACCTTTTCATTATGTTGGTGGCTATTTTTGCCCCATTAGCTTCCATTCTAATAAAATTTTTCTAATAAAGATTTTCTAATCAATTTCTTTCTAATAAAATTGATATTTTTTTGTTTTGTTTTTTTTGCTGAACAATTTCAAAAACGCTTTTTTTTTATACAATAGTAAGCTCTCAATTCTGACAAAAGGGTGTTCAATTCCATATTCAAAAGTTCTTTCATCTCAAAAGATCAATGACATTTTGATTCCTCTTGTCATAGTTGCCGGCCTTTTCATTAATCAACGACGAATAAGACGGGAGGTTTTGAATACCAAAAATTAGACTTCAACATAATAAAGCCCAGAAAGCACAGAGCAGACCTCAGAGCAATTTGAAGTCTCTCTTGGACATTTTTCAAGTGTCTGTGTTCCTCACAATCTTTATACAGTTTCTCAGCCCCACCTCTAGGTGTTCTTGTTTAAACATCTGACCATCCTTGGATATGATTTTACTTTCAAGTATAGCTTGGCTCTCAACACTGCTTGCTCAGGTCTACATAAGAAACTTTTTTCACACCAGAGATGTTACTTCGTAGATGCAACTTCTTCAAAATGTTTACATACAGTACAGTGCATCCGGAAAGTATCATAGGGTTTAATTTTTTTTTTATTTTTCCACTTTTTTTTATGTTACAGCCTTATTCTAAAATGGATTCAATTCAAATATGATGTCACAAGCTTGGCACACCCATCTTTGGGAATTTTTACCCATTCCTCTTTGCAGTACCTCTCAAACTCTATCAGGTTGGATGTGAAGCAATGATGTACAGCCATTTTTAGATCTCTCCAAAGATGTTTAATAAGATTTAGGTCTGGTCTCTGGCTGGGCCACTCAAGGACTTTTACCGAATTGTTGTGAAGCCTCTCCACTAGATATTATGGTGGTGTGCATTGGGTCATTGTCCTGCTTTAAGAAGAATCGTCGCCCCAGATTGAGCTCAAGAGCACTCTGAGACAGGTTTTCATTCAGGATGTCTGTAAGTTGCTGCATTTGTCTTTCCCTCTATCCTGACTAGTCTTCCAGTCCCTGCTGCTGAAAAACATCCCCACAGCATGATGCTGCCACCACCATGCTTCACTGTAGGAATGGTATTAGCCTGGTGATGAACGTTGCCAAGTTTTCTCCAAACATAACGCCTGGCAATCACTCCAAAGAGTTCAATTTTAGTCTCATCAGACCAGAGAATTTGGTTTATTATGGTCTGAGAGTCCTTCAGATGTCTTTTGGCAAATTCCAGGTGGGGAGTGGCTTCCATCCGGCCAATCTACCATTCAGGCCTGATTGGTGAATTACTGCACAGATGGTTGTCCTTCTGTAAGGTTCTCCTCTCTCCACAGAAGAACGCTGGGGCTCAGACAGAGTGACCATCGGGTTATTGATCACCTCCCTTACTAAAGCCCTTCTCCTTTGATCACTCAGCTTAGATGGCCGGCAAGCTCTAGGAAGAGTCCACGTGGTTCCAAACATCTTCCACTTACAGATGATGGAGGCAGCTGTGCTCATTGGAACTTTCAGAGCAGCAGAAACTTTTTTCTGTAAACTTCCCCAGCCTTGTGCCTCGAGACAATCCTGTCTCGGATGTCTGCAGACAATCCCTTTGTTTTCATGCTTGGTTTATGCTTTGACTTGCACTGTCAGCCCTGGGACCTTATATAGAAAAGTGTATGCCTTTTTAAATCATGTCAAATCAACTGAATTTACCACAGGTAAACTCCAATTAAGCTGCTGAAGCATCTCAAGAATGATCAGTGGAAAGAGAATATACATGAGCTCAATTTAGAGCTTCACGGCAAAATTAACTTAATATTATTAACTTAATAATATTTCACTCACTCTCCTAAATACCTTTCACACATGTAGCTTCATATGAATATTTACACAAAGACAAGTCATTTGTGATTTGTCTTTCCTGTTTCGTCTCAATGAAGAAACACTGACATAAATTTGGTTGAGAAGAAGTGATCTAAACTCCATCTGGATGTCTAGAATTAGAACAATGAGAACACTCAGAGCTGCAATTATCACGGCTGACTGTGATTTCACATTACTCCACATTGACGTTGGGTTTGCTTTTAGAGCGAGAGGTGACTTTGCACCAGGAAGGAGGAGAAAGGGAGCAGATTTACACTTCTCTGCAGTCCCAGTGTATGTCATTAAAGGCAGGGGTCCGTGTAGCAATTCTGCTCCCGTCCCACCTTCCTCCGCCAGCCCAGGAAGCCTGACTCCGATCTGATTTATCTGCCCTGTCTCTCAGCCCCGGCTTTTCCCGCCAATGGGGAAAACAAAGCTGACTAGATTTACGCCTGGAGATGAGATGAGATTCGCCTTGGCATGAGCACATGCCTCTGCTGATGGTTCAAACCACTCCCCTCTTCGCTCCCCGTCCTGCGCTCCGATTGGGGCGTCCGCGCGGCCACTGGGTCCAACTGATGGATGCTCGCCTTGCGCTCTGCCTCTAAAAATATTCGGCGCAAGACACGCTGATATTAATTCTCTCTCGCGAAGCCTCTGTTCTCTGCTCTCCCTGTGTGTCCTCTTCCTCTGTCCCCCGGTGAACTCTCGTCCTCCATATTCTGCCTTTGTTGCTTTGACATCGCTCTTTCTACCTGGTTGCATTCTTCCTTCACTTCCTTATTAGAATATCTACTTATTGTTTTTTTTTTATTATTACCCCCCCACCACCACCACCCCTGTATATTTTCTCCCCAATTTCTGTTCAACACAAAACACATTTCTAAACATAATAGCTAATAATAACTTGCATAATAAATAACTCATTTCTAATAACTGATTTGTTTTAGCTTTGCCATGATGACAGCACATAATATTTTACTAGATATTTTTCAAGATAGTATATAGCTTAAAGTGCAATTTAAATGCATAGCTAGGTTAATTAAGGTAACTAGGCAAGTTGGGTCAATTAGGCAAGTCATTGTATAATGATGGTTTGGTCCATAAACAATCAAAAAAGAATATTACTTAAGGCGGGCTAACAATATTGACATTAAAATGTTTTTTTTTTTTTACAAATTTTATTCTAGCCAAAATAAAGCAAAAAAGACATTCTCCAGAAGAAAAAAAATATATATTATAGAAATATTGTAAAAACGTATTGCTCTGTTAAACATCATTTGGGGAATATTTAAAAAATAAATTAAAAGGAGAGCTAATAATTTTATATTAGTTATATATGTGAGCAAAAATCCTTTTAATTTCTCTACAAAAGAATGGATTTCACAATGATTACTTAAAAACCTTATAAAACAGACCTACTTTGAGCTACAGTGTTGTCAAGCAAGTATAATTTCAACTTGAACTTGATTTCGACATGAACTGCATGTTAAGGGTCCCACTTTATATTAAGTGTCCCTAACAACTATGTACTTCCATCAAAAAAATAAATACAATGTACTCACTGTGTTTATAATGTATTTGAGAACACCTGTGGTGCTTTTGAGTTGGAATAGAGGTTGGGTTATGGACAGGTTTAGTGGCATCGGTAGGATGAAGGGTAGGTTAAGGTGTAAGGGATGGTCAACAGTGTATTTACAAATGCAATTACAAAAGTTAATTACAGATGTAACTACATACATGTATTTAATCAAGCATAAGTACACAGTGAATAAATGTATTTACACAATAAGTACATTTTAACAAACTATTAATTCCTATGTAAGTAAAGATTATTTAAGGCCACTTAATATAAAGTGGGACCATGTTAAGTTTGTCCTTGTTTTCCCTTATTGTGATAGACATCTTATTAAAACGGTGGAATCTATCTATCTATCTATCTATCTATCTATCTATCTATCTATCTATCTATCTATCTATCTATCTATCTATCTATCTATCTATCTATCTATCTATCTATCTATCTATCTATCTATCTATCTATCTATCTATCTATCTATCTATCTATCTATTTTGCAGACTTTAACAGATTTTCTTGTAAAAACTGCATTACCCATAATTCTACAGAAAATTTCAACCAATCAGAAAATTCCAGTGAGCAATTTACAACTAAATAATCCTTTAGTGCCTGTCCACCATACTTGTAAACTACATAATTGTTGGCATATATTATGTTGGTATATATTATTTCATTATTATGTAGTAAACAATGTGTATTGTTTCTATATCTAACATCAATATATTTAAATAAACCTTTTTAGATTTCTTCATTTTTATATTTAATGCCCTAATACTTGATGGATTAATAGTTTGTTCATTAAATATTTTCATTTATTTTATCTTCAAATCTACGTTTGCCATTTAATGATTCTCTTTGTTAGTTTGTTTGATTCATGGATCAAAAATCTTGACTGAATACCTTTAAAAATCTTTGTGGGGGGAAATAAATTACTGTAATGATGCTAAAAATATAATGAATCCTAAATGTAAACAACTAAACTTTGAGTTCTGCTGTGTGTCTAGCAAGCTTTCCCTTTTGATCTCATTTGGACTCGTTTCTTTACAAATCCCATAAAACAGTCCAGATAACACCTATAATAGGCATATATGTTGTCATTGTAAATGGATAAAAAGATTCATCCTCCTTGACATATTATACTATAATACCACCCAGTCCTAAAGCGTCTCTCCTGTATCTTTCAGCCGCAGTTCTTTTATATAGAACAGGTCACATGTGGGCCTACCTGTTAGTATCTGTTTAATTTGTTGCAACAGGGTAAACCATGTAGAGTAAAGAAGATTAATCTTCTCATACACGCTGAGGTCTGGTCGAGGCTCTTATCTCACAGATAAATGACTCTTTACTCACTAAACATGTTGCATTGTGTAGTTTTGAATGGTCTTGTTTACCTCCAATGTACCCGGCTCAGGACTTGATTTATGATAGTGCCTTTCCCTGTGCTTGGTTTCTCTGTATCAATTTTTTGCGTCTCTGTGGTTTCTGAGGCTCAGCGCTGTCTGTAAACTTTTCAGATTCTGTTCGAAATTCATGTCGAGATGCCTAGAAAAAATGTCACCGTTGTAAGAAAAAACTACACAAAGTGCAAGTCTTGTTTTTTTGATATGAATGGTATCTGATAGGAACCTTTTCTGCAGCTAACTTCTGCATAAACTTACATGTAGGAACTTGATCAGCTGACCAATTTACATGTAATGCATTATATGTAATCTGGGTTATGTAATCAGATTTTCTAAAATAATCAGTCCTTATGATAATTAATTGTAGTAATATAAATGACATGTACCTAATTACATGTAATCTGGATTACAAAACCAGATACATACTTTTAACTGAGCAGATTTCCATACATCTAACTGAATATATTTAATCTGTATTACATAGATTCTAGATATTAAGTAATTGTTTAGGCAAGTTACTTGTAGTTCAACAGATTACATATAATGTATCCCTAGCAATTCAGTTGTATAGTAAAAATCCTTAAATTAAGATTTTCATTTGGCAAATGGTTTGTATTGTATCATTTATGTGACCAATTGCCTGCAATCTGAATGGCAAAATCAGATAAGTAAGTGCTTTAGGAGATTACTTGTAGCTGAGCAGATTTCTATGTAGCTGATTATGTGTAATCTTGGTTATGTAATAATTTATTACAAATGAATTGTATTTTATTAGATTACATGCAAGCAATTGCATGTATTCTGGGTTACAAAATAAGTTTAAAAAAATATTTTGGGAAATTACTTGTATCTGGGCATATTTTTATAGATGGAACTGATCTCTTGTAATATGGATTACAGTATGCTAACAGGTTCCAGAAATTTATCAAGCCTTTAGTAAAATTGTTTGTAATTAGTTACATCTAATCGGTTAAAATACACTCTCAGAAATAATGGTACACAAGCTGTCACTGGGGTGGTACCTTTTCAAAGTACACATTTGTACCTAATGGGTCCATATTGTACTTAAAACTTTTAAGAGGAACACTTTAGTACTTTTTAGGTACTAATATGTACCCTTGATGTATTAATATGGACCTGTAAGGTACAAATGTGTATGTTTTGAAAAGGTACCACCCCAGTGACAGCTTGCGTACCTTTATTTACGAGAGTGTACATGTAATCTGCGTTACAAAATTAGATTAAAAAAAAAAAAAAAACATGAGTACTTGTCTCTGAGCATGTATCTCGTATAAATTACTTGTAACTCCAATAGATTACATGTACTCTAACATCATCTTGTAACATGTAATCTGTATCCGATTCCATAATTTTAAGGATTTCATTTGACAAATTACTTGCAGCTGACTAAATTACATGTAACTGAAGTCATGCAATATTAATTACTTCATCAGAACTGAATTACATATTGTAATCATGTAATCTGGATTATGAGAACAGATTCCAAAAATCAAGCATTACATTTTCTTTAAGAAAATGACATATATTTTAACAGATTACAAGTAATCTGTAATCTGCATTACAAAAAAATGAGCATTTGTCTCTGAGCATGTTCTATTAATGTACCTGACTTTATATGTAATCTGAAATATGAAAGCAAATTACTTGCAACTCCAATAAATTACATGTATTTTAACATAATCTTGTAACTTGTAATCTGAATATTTAGAAATATTATAATATTAATATTTAATATCTGAATAATTAGATTCCTTAATTTTAGGGGTTTTATTAGTTAAATTACTTGTAGCTGACCAGATTACTTGTAACTAAAATAATATTAATATGAATTACTTTATTATATCTGTATTACATAATCACATAATCTGAATTTTGTATTATTACATTTTCTTTAAGAAAATTACATGCATTTTAACAGATTACAAGTGATCTGTAATCTACATTACAAAGTCAGATTACAACAAATGAGAACCTCGTCATCTTGGAATTATGAGCTTCTATCTGCGTTCTGAATGATTCTGAGAAAATGAGTTTTAAAGTTTTTTGATTTTATAGCAAACAGTATGTGTGTAACATTTGTTTTTTTTTTTTTAATAAACGCTCTTAAAATATAAACAACCCATAAAAAAACATCCTATAATGTAAATAAGTTGTCATTTAATAAGAATATGTTAACTCAATTTTGACAAAAATGTCTGATTGAAGCTGATCATTCTAAGGTGATGACTTGTCTCTGAGCATGTTTATAAATGTAGTCTGATTTTGTATGTAATCTGAAATATGTAGGCAAATTATTTGTAATGCCAATAGATTACATGTTCTGTAACATCAGTCATGCAACATGAGTTACTTTATCAGATCTAGAATACATAATCACACAATCTAGATTATGTGAACAGACTCCAGAAATCAAACATTACATTTTCTTTAAGAAAATTACAGATTACTTGTAATCTGCTAAAATACAGCACATGTAATCTACATTACAAAATCAGATTACAAAAAAATGAGTACTTGTCTCTGAGCATGTTCCTTATATGTAATCTGGATTATATGCAAATTACTTTTAAGAATCAGATTCCTTAAGGATTTCATTTGACAAATTACTATTACTATTATGTAAATTAAGTCATGCAATATGAGTTACTTTATCAGATCAGCCCTACAATAAAGTAATTCATTGGCAAATTATTTGTATTTGATCAGATTCGACATATTAATTGCATGAAACTTGGAATATTCATTCAGGTTCTATTATTTAAGTACTTGTAAACAGACTGTGACATAGTCACACTTTAGGAAATGCACGGACTGTTGGTTGGTTCTGTTTTTAGTGAATTTCTTTCAGACTGTGAAATACATATATATATATATATATATATATGTGTGTGTGTGTGTGTGTGTGTGTGTGTGTGTGTGTAAACAGAAAATTACAAACAAAAGTGTGTTTAACATGACCTCTTTAGCACCAAGGAGCAACTTGAACCTTTTTGTTGAATTTTCTGAAAGTATGTGCTATTTACTTAATATCAAGCATCTTACAGCATATCTAAGAGTTCTTCCTTAGATTTAGCATGTTGCATCTTTCTTTTTTTTCCAGGTGAATCTCATACTGCCTATAATAATGCCTATACATTTATAAAATATTCAGGTCTGGACTACCATCAGCTTTTTTCTCTCCAAATATGATTTAACATTAGCAGTGTGTTTGGGATCATTATCCTGCTTCAAAATAAACTGTTACAAATTAGGCGCTTTCTTGTAGGAATTACATGAGGAATTAAAACTTGTCTGTATTTTCAACGTTCACAATCCCATAATTCAGGCAATATTGACAACAGCTCTGGCAGAAATGCAGATTCAGGAAACTCCAGTATTTTTCATAAACTTTTCAATATCTCTTTCTTTCATATGTTCTAAACAATTAGACCCAAAAATTCAACTACAACCTGTATTTTCTGGTTTTATTTTAATAAAGAAAAGTAATATATAATGTCATTATATCCTCACTGAAATGTAACCGGGGCAAAACTTTTAAATCTTTTGTAATTTACCATGTTTTAAAGTAAATATGTGATGTTTAGAACAGTCATGTTTATGATTAAATTATCACAATCATTTACAACAAATAATATTTGACCTTTCACTCACTTTTATTCCTACACTGTCAGAAATAAAGGTATGTGAGCTGTGACTGGAGTGGTACCTTTTCAAAAGGTCAACATTTGTACTTAAAGGGTCCACATAGGTACTTCAAAGTATTTATTAGTACCTACAAATTTTAAGAAGAACACTTTTGTATTTTTCAGGTACTAAAATGTACCCCTAAGGTACAAATATGGACCTTTTGAAAAGGAACCAGCCCAGTGACAGCTCAAAAACCTTCATTTCTGAGAGTGTAGGACACAACAAATACTGTACTTTCTGTTGAATAACACACTATTTAGTCACTTGACGCCATTTCAAAGTGACATGTCCGCGAAGCAAACACGTTTATCATTAATAAAACTTCAGAAGTTCTTCCTCGAGCCCTTTTATAAGCACGTTAAAAGGTCAAAAGAGAAACGGGCGCTCATTTTCTCAGCATAAATCATCTGAAGTGACTGAGGCCGAATAACCTTCTCCATGAACATTCCCCAGAAAACCAATTCACAGATATTCAAGTGCTCCCTCGCTTTCTTCACTGACTCGCGATGAGAAATGACAGAAAAACTTGCAAATTCATCTCAACGCCGTTATCAGGTCAGAGAAAAAGACTCAAATACGTGTGTTTCATCTGATGTACAGGAACAGAATAGGCTTTGTGCTGTAATTTTCGAGTTTCAGCTCATTTCCAGACTGCTTTGCATTGCAGACTTATGGCCACGGTGCTGGAGGATCAGGAGCGTTCAGCACTTTGCGTTTAATCAATCTGTCCGTGAAGGTGACATTTTCAATTGATCCACTGCAATTTACTCCGCCGAGTGTTTTCATGCGCTGCTGTTTTAAAGCGAGACACTGCAAGCTTAAACACTGTTTTTTTACATTCACCTGTCAGATTTTGAGCTTGTAATAAAGTGTTTACTTTCATTCATTCATTCTTTTTCTTTTTGGCTTAGTCCCTTTATTATTCTGGGGTCACCACATCGGAATGAACCGCCAACTTATCCAGCACATGTTTTTTATGCAGCGGATGCCCTTGCAGCCGCAACCCTTTACTGAGAAACACACTCAATCACACACACTCATACACTACGGTAAATGTTTTAGCATACCCAATTCACCTGTACCACATGTCTTTGCCACATGTCTTTACACTGCGGGGGAAACCGGAACACCCGGGGAGAACATGCAAACTCCACACAGAAATGCCAACTGACACAGCCGAGGCTTAAACCAGCAACCTTCTTGCTGTGAGGCAAACGTGCTACCCATTGCGCATCGCCTCTTTCAGTCTGATATAAAGAAACCAATAAAACACATTTTTTGTACGGGCTAGTTCACTCAAAACTAAAATGTACTCACTGTTTACTAGGATTTTTGGGTGTTATTTTGATAGCGGTGCTAAACCTGTTCTTAATTTTGGTCTATCTAGCAAAGAAATGTATACTTTTATTGTGGTCATCAAGTGCCTTCCTTTAAAATGTGGTTGTCTCAAGTATGTGCGTTATTTCCACTTGAGAAACTCTCTTATGATATACATCAAAAGTCAGACGACTTCTGGCAGATATGGACACCTTTTTGGCGTTACATCAATAATCTCTCCTGATTTTCTACTCTCTGGTGTATGTGTATGTGTGTGGGGGTGTATGTATATGTGTATGTATGCGTATGTATATATATATATATATATATATATATATATATATATATATATATATATATATATATATATATATATATATACTTTTTTTTTTACTCGTAGCCTGACTGCATTACCATGTTTACTTGTTTGTATATTTCCCCCTTTTATAATTTTTTTTTTTACTTTCCCACTGTATGACTGAGACTGTATTCGTATGTGCTGATGTATTGAAATAACCGAAGACTAATAATAATAAAAAATTTAAAAACGGTGCCTGAACCAAGTTTTTACAGAGTGATAGGCTCATGTATAATTTCCTGATTATTCACAACTTATTACATTTTTTACTGGCTTAATTTCCTGATTATTCACAACTTATTACATTTTTTACTGGCTTAATTTCCTGATTATTCACAACTTATTACATTTTTTACTGGCTTAATTTCTTCATTATTCACAACTTACTACATTTTTTACTGGCTTTTTTTCTCTTCACATAATTTAATGAATTATTGAGTGACGAGAAGAGATCCCCGAATCCACTCAGTAAAATCATCTGACTCAAGTCAAAAAAAGGAAAACTAACAAAAAACCCAATAATTTTGAACCATTCAGTGTTTTTGTCAACTTGTTTTTATGTCCTTGTGGGGACTTAAACCTGAAAGCACACAGACTCATGGGGACTTGTGTAACAATATTAAAACGTACTTTGAAACATTTTAAAAATAATTAATTCTGTGTGATAATTAAGTAAAGGGTTTGATTCCTGATTATTCACAACTTATTATTTTTTTTACTGGCTTCATTTCCTGATTATTCACAACTTACTAGATTTTTTTACTGGCTTTTTTTTTCTCTTCACATTATTTTATGAATTATGGAGTGACGATAAAAGATTCCCCGAATCCACTCAGTAAAATCATCTGACTCAAGTCAAAAAAGGAAAACAAACAAAAACCCCAAGAATTTTGAACCGTCCAGTGTGTTTTGTCAACTTGTTTTTATATCCATGTGGATACTTAAACCTGAAAGCACACAGACTCATGGGGACTTACGTAACAATATTAAAACATATTTTATAACATTTTGAAAATGCTTAATTCTGTGTGATAATTAAGTAAAGGGTTTGCTTCCTAATTATTCACAACTTCTAAATATATTATATTTAGTATATTTTTTACTGGTTTAATTTCCTGATTATTTACAACTTACTAGATTTTTTACTGGCTTTTTTTCCTCTTCATAATTTTTAATGAATTATGGAGTGACGATAAAAGATTCCCCGAATCCACTCAGTAAAATCATCTGACGTGAGTCAAAAAAGAATTTTGAACCATCCAGTGTGTTTTGTCAACTTGTTTTTATGTCCATGTGGATATTTAAACCTGAAAGCACACAGACTCATGGGGACTTGCGTCACAAGATTAAAACATACTTTGAAACATTTTTAAAACACTTAATTCTGTGTGATTAATAAGTAAAAGTTCAGATCGTTTCCTTCGAGAATTGGGTTAAAGGGTTTAAAGAAGGGATATAATACAGGGGTTGTGTTTCAGAAACTTCATTGCAGTAATGAGATTGAGAGTCCCCACAGAGATATAGGAACAAGTGTGTGTCTGTGTGTGTGTTATAAATGTATGCAATCAGCTGGCAGAGTGAGTTAATACCTTTTTTTTACTGTCTTCACCTGCAGTGAAACATGTCTTTGTTTTTCAGAGGTTTTGATAACCGCAGCTCATCCTCCAGCCAGGAGTGTGTTTGTGTGTTTACTTTGTTGTCATTGCGGGTGTTTGTTTGGTGTCAGATTCTCTCCGTCTTGATTATTTTCCCAGCTTTCCCATCTGTTTCCAAGGCAATGGGTGCATTTGTTTGCTAATTAGTAATTAGTGTTTCAGATGATGATGAGAATGGAAGAATTAATTTGTCGCATGATGGATGAATGCAACAATTATGAATTCTGTTGCAAATAAGACAATCTGTACCCTGCCTTATTTTGTAAGATAAGAAATTAATTTGTAATAGTATAATAATTCAGTTTTTTTCAGAGTGAGAACTAGGATGTATATACACTACCGGTCAAACTGGGGTCAATAAGATTTTAAAATGTTTTAAAATAAGCTTCTCCTGCTCACCAAAGCTGCATTTATTTCATCAACAATACAGAACAAATTGTAAAAGTGTGAAATGTTATTGCACTATAAAAAAAAAAAAAACTTTCAAAATTAGATTATTATTTAATTTAATTATTTATACTAGTGATTTTAAAGATGTATTTTCAGCTTCATTACTTAAGACCTCAAAATCACATGATCCTTCAGAAATCACTCTATTGACTAATATTGACTTCAGTCACTACTTTATTTTTCTTGTCTATGGGGATTAGAAAAATCAGTCATGTGATTCCTGTCCAATCAAACCGCACATAATAGGTAAACCATATCATAATGTACAACCTCAGAACATGGGTGATTTTATAATTGATATTTTTCAAAAGAACAACAAAGTGAAAAAAATTACTGAAGATCAAAGAACAAAAATGTTAAAACATTCTAAAAATGTTCATGTAGTTACACGTAAACCTAAAGTGAAAATAAAACTCTTTTAATAATCATAATAATAAATCCTTACATTTATATAGCGCATTTCTGGCCACTCAAAGCGCTTTACACACAATGGTGGGTTGGGTGGGGGGGTTCTCTTCATCCACCACCAGTGTGCAGCATCCACCGGGATGACGCGACGGCTGCCAATTTGCACCAGACCGCACACCACACACCAGCTGATTGGTGGAGAAGAGAGAGTGATGAAGCCAATTGAAAAATATGGGGATGGTTAGGAGGCCATGATGGACAGAGGCCAGTGGGCAGATATGGTTAAACCCCTACTCTTTTCGAAGGACATCCTGGGATTTTTAACAACCACAGAGAGTCGGGACCTCTGTTTAACGTCTCAGCCGCAAGACGGCGCTCACTGAGCAGTATAGCGTCTCCGTCACTATACTGGGGCATTAGGACCCACACAGAGCGCAGGTTGGGTGCCCCCTGCTGGCCTCACTAACACCACTTCCGGCAGCAACCTAGCTTTCCCATGTGGTCTCCCATCCAGGTACTGACCAGGCGCAGCCCTGCTTAGCTTCAGTGGGCGACCATGTGAGAGTTGCAGAGAGCTAGCTGCCGGCTAGCTTTTGTCTTTATATATACATAAAACAGGACAGCTATTTTAATAGTTGTATATGAATAACATTCATGCATTTTGAGCATAAAACTAGTCAATTAAAATGATTTATAAAAGATCATGAACCATGTTTAAAAAGGTTTAAGGGCTAAAAACAATAACTTTTAATTAAAAATTTAATATTTGCAGCGTTGGAGAGCATATATGGGACAAATGTCTGTTTTCCATCCATCCATCCATCCATACATCCATCCATTGCTCTGTTGCCAAAATAATAGAGTTTTCAGTGGTCTGGACAATCGTCCTCAGTTTAGTGATCATGCAGGCGGTGTGTGAATCTCATTTGGGTCAGTCTGCATTAGGATCAGCGCATGAGTGGGACGGACAGGCTGTTGAGTCTGTCCAGCTGGCCTCAGATCAGTGGCTTTAAGAGCTGCCAGGTGTCAGATGCCAACTAAAGACCAGCCTGGAGGTGTTTCAAATGTTTCAAATGACGCCAGTCGTACTGTCCTGTCCTGTTAGTTAGCGAGGCGTTTAGTTCCTGCGATATTAATCAGCGCTGCCATTGTGACGCCGAAGCAAACAATACCATTATTTATCTCCATCTCTTATTATTCACGCTTGATTCTGTGTTCGTCGCAGATGCTCAATTGGAGTCGCATACATTCATGTATTCAAGTTTGTCTCTGCCATCTTGATTATCATGCAAATCTGTTACTTCTGGTACTTCATGCAGGCTGGGGAAAAAAAAAACAGGCATACTTCGCAGAGCCGACATTAATTTGGTAAAAGTGGATTGCGCAAATCTACTGAAGTGGGGGACTAAACCTGAATGCATTATTCAAACACTGAGCCCTGGAAATAAAAGCTAGCAGAATAATCCAAAGAGCTATTTTTCATGGATATGATGGCGTATGGATTATATAGCTTTCTATTATATTCAGGGATTTCTTTTTTTTTCCTGTTTATTTCACTTTCTGACTGGTTTTGTCAGTGAGTGGGTTGTATAGGTTACAAACTTCACCCAAAAAAGTAAATAATCCCATAATTAAGTCGACCTTAAGCTTTTTTCAATTACTTTTTTCTATCAGACAAACACAGTCGGAGTAGTTTTACATTTGATCCTGGCTCTTCGATGCTGTGTAATAGTGTTGGATAGTGACTTTTATTTTGAAGCTTCCAAAAGCACATGTAGTAAATCCATCATCAAACTAACCCATACGCGGACCCAAACTCCAATCAATAGCTACATTTCCATCCACCTATTTTTATGCGCATTTTTATTCCAAGATGCGCAGAAATTTTCAAAATACCACCCCCCCACAAAAAAAGCATATGCGCATAATTGAGTAGGATAAACATTGTATTCGATAAGAAAAGATGCGCATAAACTGCGATGAAAACACTTTTACCAAACAAATTCCAGCATGTGCATTAAAAAAGGTCATGTGATTTTATTAGAGATCATGTGATGATAAAAAATATGTGTGAATGGACAAACCAGCAGGCTGAGCACATTTTAAAACATCTGAAATGTAGTTTTGGTCATTCTAAAACATCTTTAACCATTTCAGTATGTGTTATTTTATTAATAATGACCTCTAGAATCAAGAGCGTCAGTGCTCCGCGTCTCACGTCTTCAAACGCCACCGCATGTTCACTGCGTGTCGTCATTGTCCAAGCCACCTCAGCTGACTTCTCTCGATGTGGAGGAGCAGCGGCTCTACTCCGAGCTCCTCCCAAGTGTCAGAGCTCCTCACCCTATCCATAAGTGTGCGCCCTGCCACCCTTCGAAGGAAACTCTTTTCAGCCGCTTGTATCTGAGAACATGTCCTTTTGGTAACCATAGGTGAGAGTAGGAACGTAGATTGACCAGTAAATGGAAAGCTTTGTCTTTCTGCTCAGTTTCTTCTTTACCACAACAGACCGGTACATTGACCGCATTACTGATGCCGCTGCACTGATCCGCCTGTCAATCTCACGTTCCATCCTTTCCTCACTCGTGAACTAAACCCCAAGATACTTAAACTCCTCCAGGTGGGTAAGGACTTTCTTCCAACCTGGAGATGGCAAACATCCTTTTTCCGGTGGAGCACCATGGCCTAGTTCAATAAACTTAAACGAATTAAGTCAAAACAACTATAAAGCTACTTAAATAGTTTGGGATTGTTTTTAGCATTAAAGTAAGATTACACAAAAAATATACTTCATTAATTCAAAACTCATTAGATTTGAATTCTGCTTAATGTAATCAGTTTTTGAGTTGCCAAAACTCTTTTTCATTGAGTCAAAGTTAAAGGGCACCTAGGTTACCCCTTTTTTCAGATTTAATATAAGTCTTTTGCGTCTCTAGAATGTGTATATAAAGTTTCAGATCAAAATATCCATCAGATTTTTCATTATACCTTTTACAAGATGCTGTTTTATACTGATTTCCAGCAGGGGGTGGTTTTGTTGTACTGCGCCTTTAAGCCGAGTTCTGCCCGCCCACTATTTCTACATGCCTCCTCCCTCAGCTGCGTCAGACAACAGACAGACTTAAAGGAAGAAGGTCTCACGTAGCATTTGTGAGATAATACAGTAAGAACTAACCTTTACTAATCAGTATTGTGAAGTTGCATTGATGAGTCACACACAATATCGTTACTAAGTTAACGCGCGCGCACGCACGCACGCACGCGCACACACACACACAGAGATACACACGCAGGCAGGCAGGCAGACAGACAGAGCGCGCTTAGTTTAGTTAAGGCTAACCTCAAGTACTGTGTGGATATCTGTTATGCTAATGTACAAAATAAACCTGATTTAACTTCCACAAACCGGGATTGAAGCATCTTCTTTTATAATTGTTCTGAAGTATTGAAGCTGAAGTAAAAAGCTGTAATTAATTACACAGATATTCTGTTTTAAAACACTTTAAACATGTGAAACTCACTCTTAATCAAATTTGATGATGATTGCTGATCCTAGCGAACAGAACAGACCTTTTATTCCCGGTTGCTTTGCTTATGTCTGTCTGGTCTTGTTGACATATACACGTGACTACCGGAACATGTTAATGCGCGCAGCTGTCAATCAATTCGGTGGGCGGGGGGAATCGCACACCTACGTAATGGTGCGATCGATTTGAAAACAGCTCCAAATGGCCGACCCTTTTTTTTGTAGTTAAATAAAAAAAAAAGGACTGGGTGTGTTCATATCACCCCAGTATGACGGTCTATACACTATACCAACACACAGATCTGTCCAAACAGCTTGAAAAGTAGATTTTTTACCATAGGTGCCCTATTTCGTTTAGTGATTTTCACTGTTAGGATTTACAATGTATACTCCCCCATTTTATGTGCCTTGTATTCAAACATGTCTGTAGACTGAACAGGATAAACATAATATAAGTCCCTACGTTTTACAGAATCACAGTTGATACCGGAATAATAAAGGAAGCACATTCGAGAACTAGCACACTGAATCCAATCTTCAAAAAGTTCGCATTTTCAGCCTCCCCCAAAATAACATCTTTGTCATGTAAATAAATGGCCAAAATGCATTAAAAGCTTTCCATTGGTGGAATACTGTGTAGTGTAAACAAGTCTGACAACTGAAATGATTCAGCAAGTCCTCTGAGCATTGAAATGTTTCTCTGAGCTACTTTAAGTGAACCAGCGGCGGGCTCCATTACTCCGGCTGTTGTCTAGCAGGGGCTGCGGTTCAGACCGATTCCCCAGACGGTCGCTGGACACTGATGGACTGAATTCACTTGTCCCGCTTCCGTCTTCAGCCCTATACATGACTCTTTTACTTATATGAAGGACTCCTGAGCCCAAGACACCTGCCATGTGTGTCACTGAGGACCAGTGCTAATCAACAAATCAACACACCGTGAAGCCAAAGGTGGAGAAGCCAGGCCAATATTAAAGTTCTCTAAGGTTTTAACACACACACACACACACACACACACACACACACACACAAATCTATATTTATAAATACAGATTTATCTATTTTATGTTGACCCCCTTGCTGGAACATGCACGTCATGTCCAGCGATTGTTTGGACAGAAGTTGACTTTAATTACGGCTATTGCTATCAAAAATTAAAACCCATTTATGTTTAAGCAGGGTCAAATTTAGTTGACTCCAGTTCAGTGGTAATCTGGAGGTGTTACTTGCATTCCTTTTGTGATGTGAAAAACTCCCTCTGTTTAGCAGGGGCACATGGTTAGCTGGTGGTCAGTTCTTTGCTCTTATGAGGCTTGAAGTGGGGTGATGTCTGGATTTTCAGTTGAGGCGTTAAAAACTGTGATCGTATTGACTTTTGGTTTCGCGGCGTACTAAACTCACTCTCGACGCAAAAGAATGAAAGAAGGTTATCGGAGATGTCTGAGCTTTGCGGTTAACCCACTTTTGGCAGGGTCCAAGTCTCTTCACTGGACCTAAAGAGAAGCTGACCTGAGCTGAAACAAAACAACTCTTTCTCCTCTGGGTGTTCTCTGGGGTTCCTCTGGATTCTTATCCGGGGCGTCACCAGCTTTTATAGGGGTGGTCTTTTATCCACCCTCAGGAGCCAAGTTGACCAATGAGACGTTAACTTACCCGAGGCATGTTTTATAGTCTTTTGTTCCAAAGAGTGGTGATTTGCATAGGCATTCTGGATGTAATTAGGGTTGAGTATAGTTTGGTGTTATTTCGATACTGGTGCTAAATCGATACATTTAAAATGGTACCGGTGCCAAAACAGTGCCTGAACCTATACTTTTTAGCCACAAAATTATATACATTAAAAAAAAAAAAAATATATATATATATATATATATATATATATATATATATATATATATATATATATATATATATATATATATATATATATATATATAATCATTATAATTAAACAATATAAATATATATTTATAATAAGTTTAAATTGAACACCAATTCATATTTTGTATAATTGAATTGCAATAATATATTTGTTTTGATCATTTGTTTGTTAGATTTGCATTATGCTATTAACATTACATTAGCTTACTACTAACCTGTGGAAAGGCTGTCATCAAAATCAGGGAACACCTTTTTTCTGGGTTTGGGGCTTGTGACTACTTTTACATAGACATCATGATTTGTCCTAATCTGAATAATGATGCTAATATGATTCAAGAGTTTACATGAGCTGCTTTTTGAATGTTACATTCATGATTCCCAGTTAAATGCTATAGCATAAGATCCATTAATGTCATTGCGTCACCAGCCTTTAAATGTTTCCTCCGCAGTTTGTGTCTGTGGTCCTTTCAGATAATCAAAAATCACTGTTTACGTGGTAGACTCTTGATCAGAGTATTGTCTTAATCATATTAAAATCAGAGTATTGGTGTCAATGTACTCACTGAAAGTGCCAGATGATGTCACAAGCTGTCAAAGACAGTCCATTCCTCACCTTTAAGTTGATTCCATGAGCCCTCACATTTCATAAGTTTGACGTGTTTCCCTTCTTACATGCAACTATTGTAAAGCATCTACTGCATGTTGGTGTATTAGAATCCTTGCTTGTAAAATATAGCCATACTTTAGAATGCTTAGTTTAAGCAAATGGAATGAAATGAATAAGCACATGCATGTTGATGAAAGGAGTCGCTCACTGTATGCGCCGAACAAACAACAAGTGCCTGACATGGCTGACGGTTTCCGTATCCCTCAAAGCTGTTTAGAATGAAATATTCAGAGATGGTCTGACACAACTCGTACTTATGTGTGCCTTTGATGCACCCCTTGACACTTTTTAATTCTTGTCACAGCACTAGTGGCACTGGAACTAGGCACCGAAATTAGAGTTTTGGTACCCAACACTAGGTGTAAGCTGATGCAAAAATGTTTAAAGTTTCTTAAAATGTTAATATTTTGCACACGTATTAACATAATATGTAAACAATTGTTCAGTACACTAAATTAGCTTTGTAGGGAAATCAAACATAACCAATGATCTTGTTTAGTTGAGGTAGAGTTAAACATTGATTGCAGAAGTATTAAAACCATAATATTAATACATAAGCAAGATACTTGATGCAAAACAACCTGATTACACATAAAGAGAGAATAAAGGTTTACATTAAAAGTATAAGTCTTAAGCAAGGAGCTTATGGAAGTTTGACTATGTCTGTGTGTCCATTTCTGAGCGCATTCCTTTCGTGTCGTAAATACCTTGGAATCCTAAAACACACTGAACATTCAGGGCCCTATCATACACCCGGCGCAATGTGGCGCAAGGAGCGGCGCAATACTTGTTTGCTAGTTTCAGCTTGGCGCAAGAGTCGTTTTGAGGCGTTGTGCTACGCTGTTTAAATAGCAAATGCATTAGCGCTCATATGTGCGTCCTTAGGCGTTCTGGTCTAAAAAGAAAGGCGTTCTGAGGTGCACGGCTGGCGCATCGCTATTTTGAGAAACTAAAATAGATTTTTCATTAGACCAAAACAAACCCGGTCTAAACTCCGGCGCAGAGTTGCGCCTCGCTTACACACTGCTTAATACGCACAAGAGAGCAATAGGCAAATATCTTTACATATGAAAAAATGTAAATATTAAGGGTATATATAGGATATAATAGGAATAGATATAGGATATAAATATATAGGATTAAAATATTACAAAACATATTATTTTCTAGCCTACATAAATATGAAAAATCACTGCTTTTATGTCTTCTTCATCTCGGGAGGCTTTTTCAGTTCATTCATAACAGTTTGCTTTTGTATAATGTTATTATTATTAGCAGTATTATTTATTATATCCATATTTATATTTGTTTTATTAAAAAGAAGCTTAGATTTGCCCACCTGTCAGGTTTTAGACCATAAGGGGCACATTATGTGTTTTAGGATATAACTCAGGTTTTTGAACACACTTAGTTATTGTTGTTCATTTATTTGTTTGCTGGAAATAAAGAAATAGTTTTTAATCGAACATTTGCGCTTAACAAACGCAATTAATTATTTATAGACTAATTGATGTCTGTGCGTAAAGGTTTCCCTATCCAAGAGCGAAAGTGAAAGTGATCCATTATCTCTTATTCTCACGCAGTAGATGCTCTGTTTAACAATTTTCTTTTAAAAAAAAAACTGTTGACTGTTTGCTAGTTAAATGCTCAGTTTTTCCACTTAGACTTACTTTACGTCCTGTAAATAGCGAATGTGCTTATGGCGCGACGCAGCTGGTTCTTAAAGGGAATGGGAGGTGAGACTCTAATTGGTTTATTCTCAAAACACACCTATAACTCATTAAGAAAATAAACTCAACACTTTTAGACCATGCGCCATGGCGCAAAAACTGATTTTCCCATCCGTAAATTAGCAAAAATGCGTTCTGACACGCTCTGAAAGCGTTTGCGCCCTGCGTTTTGCCCTCTGGGCATGGACCGTCAAAATAGAGCCCTCAGTCTTTTCTTGATAGGAGAAGTTGACGGTGTATTATTTGTTGAATAGAAGCAAAATAATTATGTCTCTGATTGGCCATATTCGTTACAGATGCGATCCTAGATTTACATCTATGTTGATCCTGGAACATCTTTTTTTTTTTTTTTTTTTGAAAATGTAATCCATACCTATTCCCTACCCCTAAACCTAACCATACCTGTAAATTATTCCCAAAATCAAAGCCTAATAATAGTTGGATAACAACCATGTAGAAGTGCATAAACCCAAACAACAACAAAAATGTATGCCTTAATTCTGATTGGCTAATTGAAATGTTGTTCCAGAATCAACATAGATGTTAATCCATTAACATGTCCTACTTGGTGAAATCAGGTTGGCGTTGGAACATACTATTAGTATAGGCCTAGCATCCCAAAAGTCAACACCCACTGATATGATTGGCTGAAAGTTTGCATATTTGAACATTTTACAAAATCTGAAAGTTCAGTTGGGTTATTTTCACAGCAAATTATCTATATAGTGAAATCTGGGTGAGAATGAGAGTGTTTGGCTTTGTGCTTTAATTCTGTCCGTCATTAAGACAGTGTTATGCTTGTGGTTTAACCTGACTATAGAATCCCAAACAAATCTATGGAAAAGGAGGAACTTTGGTTCCTCCAGATCATTTTCCCTTTACATTCCCCACAGTACTATATTATTCAGTATACATCTGTAATATTGATGCAAGTTGTTGGGGTAATTCATAGTCTGCAGAAAGTAATTTGTTGAGTCTAAAAAGTTGCCTTTTAATATTCTATGGCTGAACAGTGAGTAGAATAACGCCACCTTACTGTACCCATTGTTTACAGTTTAATGGAAGTCACACGCAAAGCATCATAGGGTGTAGGAAAAGTACTGTAGTCTGAATATCACAAATGGTGCCATGTTTATAAGCGAATCTGCAATAAAAATGAAGTGAACAAAGTTCTCGTTGACACACTCTCGGGAACTTCATTAAAAATAAAGCTCATCCTGTTTCCGAAGGCTGGGATCAGAAAGAAGGCAATGCGAAAACAAGAAAGATTTTTCTACAGCTTCTTGTTTTCTTCAGAGCCTCTTTATTGTTTGGTTTCTGTGTAGATCTGAGGCCTGTTGTGCAAAGCCAGTTTGGGATTTTACGCAAGTTTGTGTTTAGGTTGAGCAAACTGTGAGTTTTTGGGCTCAAGAAGGTGGGTTGGTTTTGATCGGGTTTCGTTGCCATGATAATTTTTGTTACACAACTAACCCAGAGGTTTTCCTACCATGTGTTTGTTAAGTGACATGAAGCGAGTCCAAGTGCTCTATTAAACTGTACAGGAGGCTCAACAAATGATAATAATAAACCTTTACAAAGCACTGTAATACTTTTGAAAATCAATATCGCAATGTATACAGCAGTTCTGTCTGGTTCTTGAATCTGATTGGCTGATAGCCACGAGATACTAAAGTAATATCAGCACTCATACAGCCTCTTCACCCTTGTGTATTACTCTGCCCACACAAGTGGCAGAGGACTACAGTTTGACAAATATTGCTGCTGTTGGACAGCATATTGTAATTTTGAGGATTTTTTAGGCAAGAATGTAGTTGTTTAGATCGCAAGGATGCAGTTTATTCTTAAGGATAGGGCCTATTTTTATTATTGAGTGCATTGGCGGCTAGCCTGCCATACTGAGCAGTGCAAAGACGGTTGACTTTTCGCCACAAGATGGCGACAGAGACTGCATAATGAGTCCTCAGGGGAGAAAAACAGCATTTTTTAGCATACATTTCAAACTACAGATAAACAAATAGTTTGTACAAAAATAGTAAAAAACAGGTCTGTATTTTGTAGAGCTGTATTTGCACCATAGTAATCTGGTAGTTTTTGCTTTGTTTAGGCTTTTTCAGGGATAATTATTGTGATCTCCCGATTGCAACAGAGAAATACTGGAAAATCTCTGTAGACTGATAACTTTTCATGCCGTTCAGCCTTATAATCCTAAAATGTGAGCAAAATCACTTGTCTTGTCATAATTTTAGACATTATGCTAGAGAATCATCCAAATACTAGCTCTAAGTGAAGTTTATGTATAAACAAATTTCGAGAGGATCACGTGCTTATGATTGCTAGCAGCTGACCCGCATTATCTAATTCACTACGATCCAATCAGATGACTCCTAAACTACTATAAATACCCTGGGGTTTATTCCATTGCTAACTTCGTTTTGAAGAGTCCCCCCTTCCTCCCCTACTCCTCCTTCTTAGACGGGTGACACGGTGGCCCAGTGCCTAGCACTGTCCCCTCACAGCAAGAATGTCTCTGGTTCCTGGCTTTACCAAAACTAGCAGACATTTCTGTGTGGAGTTTGCACTTCTCCCCGTGCTCACGTGGGTTTCCCCCGGGTTCCCCGGTTTCCTCCCACCGCCTGAAAACATGCAATTAAGTCAATTGAACAATCCAAATTGTCAACATAGACACGCTTCTAGTTAGTAATTAATTTCAAGAGCATTCACCTGCTACAGCAGGGGAGTTCTCGAGATCTACCTGAGCTCAAACTCCCCTCCCGCCTTGCAACGGGAGGGAGCCCTGGGCTCGAGGATCTCATGAGCTCAGGGCTCTCTCCCGGGACAGCATGCCAAACAAGCTTTTATAATTAATCATCAGCTAAGTGTGAACTGTTGAAATTGATGTTGGTGAAGTATCAACAGTATCTGTTGTTCTGACGTCAGCTGCAGATGTGAATGAATGGCCGAAGGAAGTAGTTTCTAATACAAAAGGGTTTTTGAGACTCTCCATATTTAATCTTTGGTATACACACGATTATGTTGTTGAACTGTTGTATAAATGCAATATCACACTTGTAACAGTGACATATGGCTGTATATCGTCTCTGGTGGGACACTAAGGCACTTAGCAAATCCAAAGACATACTTGTAAGAAGTTTACTTTAATGTGTAGTATAATAAAACTAAGTGGTCATAAACAAATAATTTCTCAATTCAAATGAGTTACGCAAACAGTATTCCATACGTCAGAATTTAAGTGAATGAGAAATGAAAATTAGAAAACTTGAAATGTTACCTTGGTAACGTGAAGCACAAGCAGGCAAAGATGTTATGCCTGAATCATTTCAGACTTGCCTTCAATAAGCTTTGGCTATAGCATGCTTAAGAGCAAGATTAATTCAGAATAAAAGAAAGCTGTGAGCAAGGTTACTTACATATATGATGCAATAAATCCATTTTTAGTGCCAGTCTTTTTTTTTTTTTGGCTCCAAATTAAAGCCTTTTACAGTGAAATATATTTTTTTTGTCATAAATCTTTTTTTAGGTTTTTAATTGTGTATTCATAATATATAAACTATAGTTATGTATATTATCAACTTTTGAATCGTCACTTAATATTAGTAATAGTTTTAAAGTTAACATTGAAATATTTATATAAACTTGCTTTAATAAAGCTTTTAAAATGTCGCGACACAGTGGCGCAGTAGGTAGTGCTGTTGCTTCAAACTGGTTCGAGCCTCGGCTGGGTCAGTTGGCGTTTCTGTGTGAGGTTTGCATGTTCTCCCTGCGTTCGCGTGGGTTCCCTCCGGATGCTCCGGTTTCCCCCACAGTCCAAAGACATGCGGCCAAATTGTCCATAGTGTATGTATGTGTGTGAATGAGCGTGTATGGGTTTCCCAGTGATGAGTTGCGGCTGGAAGGGCATCCGCTGCGTAAAACATATGCTGGATAAGTTGGCGGTTGATTCAGCTGTGGCGATCCCAGATTAATAATGGGACTAAGCCGAAAAGAAAATGAATGAATGAAATGACTTTTGATCTGTCTGTTTTGACCTACAATATTAAAATCAGTTGATTAATTTGCGCTGATATAATACTATTTTCTTTAATTTGCTGCTGTAAACTTTACAGCCAGAAGCTATTTATTTCTGCTTGTTAAATGGGTTTAAATTAATTACATTATTGATAATGACATCTCTGAATCTTCAACAGAGAAGTGCATTGGTGAGTCTCTCGCAAGAAATGATTCAAACTGACTCTTTCATGTGCCGCGTGACTGGCTGCTTGCTGCACGTGTCAAACTTTCAGGTGAATGCAGTCTAGATCTAATCTCAAAGTCTGTTTAAACCCGGAGTTAACGCAAATAGTTTATATCATGCTTAACAGTTTAACCTGATCTTAACCAAGTTGGATATATTGACCCCAAACACACTCTTGTTATTTACCTATTGCATATTCAAACAGTGGGTCGGGCTAAACAGAAAGTTATGTAAAAGTGGAAGCTTCTTCTTTAGAGGCGGAGTTTAGACAAACTCTGACATCATAAAATAGCATATTCCACAACTTGTCATTTGGCAGACGGGCTTTAATATAAGCCGTTCTTACACTATTAAGAAAGTTTTGACTTCTGAATCTTACAGGATGGCTTTCATACTAGAATGACCTTTATATGTCAAGAGATCGAGACTTCTCAGTTCACGGCCCCTTTAAAGAAATAGAAAGAGTTCCCTGGCCTTTGAAGTGAAGGGATTTCACACTGTCTCTCATTCTTTGATTCGGGCTCTGGTCTCCCATGGCAACCGGGATGCATGTAAATGATGTCATGTCCATCACCGAGGAGAAGGTCTGAATATCTGAAACCTCATTTTTTTTTTTGTTTTTGAAGCCTGAGGATAAACATATGCTGCATGCTAATTGAGAGACTTATGCATAATTCATGATGTCAACATATAAGGCATAGCAATGTCCTATTAATCACCTTAAATGGATCATTTAAAGGTAACACTTTACAATAAGGTTGTATTAGTTAATGTATTTACTAACATGAAAACATAATGAACAATATATGTATTCGTTAGCGTTAGGTAATGAAAATGCAGTTCATTGTTTGTTCATGTTAACTCACGGTGCATTAACTAATGTTAATAAGCATGATGGTGGATTTTAATAAGGCATTAGTAAATGTTGAACTATGATTAATGAATGCTGTACAAGTATTGTTCATAATTAGTTCATGTTAGTAAATACATCAACTAATATTAACTGATGAAACTTTATCGCAAAGTGTGACTCATTCAAATAAACATCTCACAGCAATTCGTAACTTTTTGATTTAGTGGCTAATTCGTATGAATTCGTATGATTTAATTCAGACAATTTGGTACAATTTGCTCAATTGGGTTTAGGGGTGGGGTTGGGTGCCTCGCCTCCTTTTTAAAATCGTACATTTTTAGCCACTAAACTGACAAAACGTAAAATACTTCCGTTTTCTCGTGAGATCTGGCTGGAAAGTTCTGGTATATTTATTCATAACTATGTTCTCAATGTTAATTTATAGAACACAAATTATTATTATTTATTGTAATATTTATAATATATTCATTGTTTTGTGATTTTTATTTATTTATTTATTTGTTATTTCATTAAGGTGTATATTTGGGGATTTTAGTAGGCTTATTCTTATTTCATGTAGTTTCCCAATTCTAATTTTTTTTTTGTACTTGTAATATTTATATTTATTGTTGTCAGCTTTATCAGCTTTGTTTCAAGTATTTCATAAGGGTTTTAACAGTAAGCTTTGGCTAACAATGGTGATCCTAACTCAGTTCACTTTTTTGTATATATATATATATATATATATATATATATATATATATATATATATATATATATATATATATATATATATATATATATATATATATATATATTTATTACAATAATATAATAATAATATCTATCTATCTATCTATCTATCTATCTATCTATCTATCTATCTATCTATCTATCTATCTATCTATCTATCTATCTACAATTGAAGTCAGAATTATTACCCCCCCTTATTTGACCCCCTGCTTATCCCCCAAGTAATACCCCCCACCACCCCAGTAATACCCCCAGGGTATTATCTCCTTTGGGGGTATTACTTAGGTCAAAAACTGAACTCGGACACTCAGTTGAGAGTAATTAAACAGATTTATTATAAAAAAGAAAAGAAAAAAAAAAGTAGTAGCATCTCTTCAGAGAAGCCACAAGCCAAGATATTAATCTAAAAAGTAAATGAACTAAATTACCTATAAATATTTATGGTAAAATACAGGAAGCTTACCTTCCTCCCTAAACTTAAAGTCGAAAGTAATAAAATAAATGGGCAGGCACCACCACAAGCACAAACTCTCAAAAAGTTGCAAGCATGAACAGTTGTACAAGGCTAAAGTTTGATCATAGACCAGAGAGGTAGGGAAAATCCAGGAGCTCTCCACTCCCAGCAACCATCGCATCACAAATGAGCTCCCCGAACCCTGCCAGAAGTGCCTTTTTATAGGCCAAGCAGCCAACCAGCAGCCAATCAGAGCTTGGATCATATTAGAATGGGAGCCTATGGAATCACAGAAAACAACAAAGGAAGGCAGGACAAAGAATAAAATACACGCAATGCGCAAATAAATAAATAAATAAATAAATAAACTTTAGTTGTAACACTGTGGTAAGATGAAGGAAAACACCTTCTATACCATCCCAGATGACTTTATTAATGAGTTATTTGAGTCATTGCAGAGATGTATGGATTCAGTCGTCCAAGCTTATGGGGGTCATACACAATATTACCTCTTTTTTATCACTTCACCATGACTTTATATTCTATACTGTACATTATTTATATTAAGTGACAAGACTTTTGTCTAAGCAAAGTCAGATCTTACTGACCTAATGAAATAATAAAAAAATCAAGCTATGATTATATATTAGTTTGGTAAAATAAGGATAATCTAGAGGCCTTTGCCTTTCATATTAGCTACTTTTCAACATGTTTTATGACACATTTTAAAACTGACAGTATCTATGTCACAAAAAAATTGCTGCATGCTATTATTCATTTATTTTCTTGTTGGCTTAGTCCCTTTATTAATCTGGGGTCGCCACAGCAGAATGAATCGCCAACTTATCCAGCAAGTTTTTACGCAGCGGATGCCCTTCCAGCCGCAACCCATCTCTGGGAAACATATACACACACACACACACACACACACACACACACACACACACACACACACACACACACACACACAAACACACACAAACACACTCATACACTACGGACAATGTAGCCTACCCAATTCACCTGTACCGCATGTCTTTGTGGGGGAAACCGGAGCACCCGGAGGAAACCCACGCGAACGCAGGGAGAACATGCAAACTCCACACAGAAACGCTAACTGAGCCGATGATCGAACCAGCGACCCAGCGACCTTCTTACTGTGAGGCGAACGTGCTTGCATGCTATTAGAATATTTCAAATATAATAATATTGGTCATAATTATGGTTCTTTTGCTAATTATAAACATTTGGTCACCATTTACTTTCACATTATTTAATTCAAATAAATACATAGATCATCCTTTTTTTAACATAAGTCATATTTAGCAATTCCATATCCATATCCTCAGCGTGGCCTTTAAAGTATCTGCTCAGTATTCATATCCAATCCCAGAATTCCTCTCTCACTTCGTTCGCCCTGTTGTCTCAATTTCCTCCTATTGCTTCCAAAGTCTTGACTCAAATTGAGTGCCATTACTGTGACCATATGCAGAACTGCATTGAATTTAAGCAGTAATATTCATGCCAGGTTCTCACACGGCACAACAATACGAGAAATGTTAAATGAAATCATAATTACAATGTCATTCATTGGCCGATTGCAGACTGAAAGTGTGTGTGTGTGTGTTTGTACGTTATTAATATTCCATCTGTGTTCAAAATATCTCTGGATGGCCGTAATTATGACAGCCTAGAAATCAGAGAGGGGGAAAAATATCAATTGATTTGCTCCAGTGGCCCAGCTGTCAATAATCTTCACAGTCGCACATTACAAACCACAGGAACAATCAACTATTATCACTTAGATTACTTCAGGGTCTAAACTGGCCTCTGTAGATGAAATATCGGTGGAGTTTCAAAGAAAAGGAAGCAGGATTCAAAGGGAATGAGCCGTGGTATTGAATGATGGAGTGTTTGCTGGACAAAGAGAGAATGTGAAGAAAGCGTAACACATTACAAGGTCTCAAGTGAAGCCTGTAGATAGATTAAAAAAAATGGTGTGATTCTTTATGCATTACTGCTTAAGAACAAAGACAGTTGAAAAGGCTTAAGACTATAGAGAAGAGATGATTTTTTGTGTTTATTTGGAGTTTCAGATTTTGTTTCATATATTCCTCTCAATCTGAATGAATGATTATAGCATCTTATTAAATATAACATCAATTTTACAAATTTTTTAATTGGTAATTTTAATATTTTAACTACATTTTTAATATTTTTATGTCATGTTAAATAAACATTCCCAACATGAAAATAGACCAATACTTGAGGAATATATATATAATTTATTCATTATTTATTTTTCTCCTAACCTACAGATTACAAAGCAAAAAGTGGGGGCTCGTCCGGGATAAAATACAGTTTATGTACATTTATTTTTCTGTACAACTGTGAATTTGTATGAATTTGGTTTGGTTTTAAAGGAGATTTTAGCTTTAAATTTGACAAAAAGACACATAGTAAAAAAAAAAGATTAGATTTCTCGTGTTGTAAACAAGTTACCTCAAAGGGCACTATTTTACTCCTTTTTAAAGATTTAAATATTAATATTATGGTTCTTCTGAGTGTGCCAGTTTGGGTTCAATTCAAAACAAAATTCAGATGTTTTTATTATAATGTTTTAAAAAGTGTCATTGTGGGGGCGAAACTAATTGTCATGTGAAGCAACACGCCCCTAAAACAACGACCTGTGCATTGTTTCAGGGGTGTGTTGCTTCACATGAAAATTAGTTTCGACTTCCTGCCTAACTTAACAAGGGGGCAGAGGCAAGAGCTCCTTCGCTTTGTGTATAGCAGCAGACAGGCAGACAGAGAGAAGCAACATGAGTGAGAGGACCAGTATATAGCCGTACATGTTTGACTCAGACCAAGCAGAGACTGCTGTTGAGGAATCAATATTCCTAATGTGCCAGAATGTGTCAGAGTGATAGTTACAAAATCATTAGTGTCTTTGTATAGTTTTACAGCCGCTATGTCATGATGTATGCGTCATCCATATACTGATGCAACGATTAACCGGTTTCACTATTAACAGCATTTTAATTCATCATGATTAATTAATCGTAAAGGCTTCTCAACACTGTGTTTTCTGCACGGATCAAAAACTGCGGCAACTAAACAAAGTTATGCCAACTGTGTGCTAGTTTAAAGTTTCAAGCTTGTACACGGAGACTAATAACCACGCACACTGGATTACCTTTGACTGAGGCTATAACTAAGGCAAGTTCGTTATTTCCAATGGAGGGATGCGCAACGCGCTCATGCTTTACAGGCGCACCTAGTTGAGATGACAGGGAGTGACCGCAGGAAATGCAAATGGCTGAAGTTTAAGGGAGACACAATGAAAAGTACACAGGTTTGCAAACCCACCTGAAGTTACAAACAATGGCGCCGATGAGAGCGATCATGTGGTGAATGTTGATCCGCCAGCCGAGATCAACCAAATGTTTTCAGAGAGAGTGCTGACTCAGTGGGTCTGCTGTTTAATGGGCTGAATCTCGATACGTTGCATTCCCTGTGTGTTCAGCGCAAATGGCTGCTAAATGTAAAATCACTGTTGCTCGTTCGCAGGAAAATGATAAAGGCTCTTGTGTTAAGCTCAATGAGCCTTACATCCAAAAATAGATCAAGGGTGTTCCTTTGTTGACATGGCTTTTACTCACACACTGAAAATGGCGGACTTGAACAACAAACTGAGGATGTGGTAATGCGCACCTGTCAATTAATATTGGTAGGCGGGGGGACCATACTCCTATATCAAGTTGTGGTCGATCTCAAAACCACTCAAAACTAAATTGGTCCACCATTTTTAAGTTGTTAAATTGAATAAAAAAAGAACTGGGTCTGTCTAAACAGCTTAAAGCAGATTTTTTTTTTTTTTACCATAGGTTCCCTTTAAAAAACAACAATTGGCATTCAGTAAAATGAGGAAGACTTAATTGAATAGCTTTTGCTTCAAGTTCATTTAAATTAACCACCTGATCAAACTTACTCAGAACTTATGTTTGTATGTATGTGTGTGTGTGTGTGTGTGTGTGTGTGTGTGTGTGTGTGTGTGTGTGTGTGTGTGTGTGTGTGTAAAATGTGAATAAATATATGTGTGTACATTTAATTTTAACAATCTAAATAAAAATAAAAGTGGGAATTTAATAACAAACTTGATAACAAAAGTAAATGTTTTCTAATAATTAATTAATTCAATAATGTTGGGGCTGTTAGGATATATAAATGTTATAAAAGAGATTTTGTAAATGTATAGACTCCAAGAATAATATGGAATAATCCTTGCCTTTCACAACTGGCTGTGTTACTGAAATTGGTTATGGGAATTATCTGCGCGGAGAATGAGAAAGCAATATGAAAAGTGGAAAGTAAGAATTGAAAATCATTATCACGGGACATAACATGGAAAATAATAGACTTCTCGTATTAGTTGAGTGTCGAGTGTCATTTAACTCAAATGTGTAATGGCTGTAAACTATCCGTTCCCGTTTTTCCTTCAGACTGGATGAGTTTTTTGTGAACATGATTTACGGCTCTTATGTTTGACGTTAATCAGAATTTGCAGTCTTTATCAAATATATTTCAACATTCAAGGAATACGCCGCTTCTGATGACACTGATCAAGTTCCATAGGGAGTGTTAAGTAATTTCGAGGCTGAAAAAGCTAGATTTATTATGAGAAAAGACAGACTTTTCTTCCTTGCCTAAAAGGATCAATAAATATTGAAAGACTAAGAATCTTATATCATTTATGAGCTGGAAAAGATCTGTTTCCTTTCCTTTTAAATATATTATAGTCTTTAATGTTTGAGAACAGTCTGGTGAGAAAGATGACAGCATCTGTGTAATGTAGTTCAGTGTCTTTCTGTGTTCAATTAATTGTAGTAAATCAGATTGGATACATGACATCTTTTTATCACTCGCTTTGCTAAGACGGTTGATTTAATTCAACTTGCAGAAAAAAGAACGGGATTCAGTTGAGTTTTTTTTTTTTTTTTTTTTGCAAATAAATAAAAGCAGAAATGTGAGAAGTAAACACAACCAAGATGAGATATGAAATAAAAAAAAGTTAAAAGAAATAAACTTTCATTCCTTTCAATACATAGCTACTATACATGTCTGTATGTTGTTTTATTTAGTATTATGTTGTCTGTTATATATAATATATATATAATACTATCACTGTACAGTAATTAAGATCCTCATTATTCTGTCAGATAGCATCAGTTTTAATGTCATTTAATTGTGAAACTGTAGCTTGCTCATTCACAAGTTACAAAGTAGCTTGTCTTTCAACTTTAAATACTTTTGTATGATAATATCTGTGATCTGAAAGAGCCTCGAATATAAACGTTTATCTCAAAGCAAGAAATGACAATCATTTAGTGATATGAAAGAAGCAATCTTGATTTTATCAGAAATGTAATCTCGTTTATCTTGTCCCACATTTCTAAATCTGTATTTTTGCTCCAGGTGTGAGCTGGATGGGTGTGGATCTCTAATACGGAGGCTGGAGATTTATTTGGATTTACTCAAAGCTTGTTTGAATTGTTGTCATTGAGGTAAGTAAAAGGGTTTTTACTTTTTTAACGTGGTAAACTGTTTTGTAGTTTGGCATTGAACATCGTGTTGGAAATTCAGCCTAGTTTGCTAGCTGTTACAATAGATATAAGCGTAAGAACAAACATTATATTAAAACCATTGTCATGGAACTATTTAAATTGAAAGTATCTTTGTTTATGCTAAACGTTACAAATGTTTTGGCTATGAATGAAATGTAAATGAAATGTTCTCAATGAAATGTTAAAAATAATTGTAAAGTCTTCAAGCAGAGACTTCATTTAAAGGTTATTAAAAACATTTGTTCATAGGTTTAAGAAACCCATTTCCACTACAAACCAGTTAGCATGCCTCAAACCAGAGCTAGCATCTTAAACTGATTTTCCAACATCTTTCTCTGGAGTTTCTAATCCTGAAGTTTCCAGCAGAGCTTGTCTCGTAACCCTATCTGCAATTTTCTTATCAAAACGAATGAGAATGCGTTGGATAATCGTTAATTACATCCATCAGTGGCTAACGCAGATTAGCACTAGCGTACCTGTGGAGCTAACAGCTGTTTCTAGCAGCCAAAAGATCTTCAGTGGGCCTATTTGAGACTAGCTTTTCATATTAATTAATGACAAGTGTCATTTAATCTGAGAGATCGTTTTCATATCCTACTATATAACAGGGATTTTATAATTCACACATTTTTGGATGGTTTGTGAGTCTCTGCAGTGTTTGAATAGACTATTGCTCCAAGATTTCAGTGAGTTTTCATGCTTTCCATTGAGTGAAAAATACTTTACCTTCAGGCTATCTTGATGGCTTCTCTGTGAATATAGGGTGTGTTTTGTGTTGTCTGGGTATAATTTGTTGGTGTTGAGCTACAGAGCAGTTTTATTCAAATGTTTATGTTTGATTATATGATCTAGGAAACACTGGCACTGTATTTTAATCTGATATTGCTGTTGAAATATACATTGGGCTTCTCAGCTAGTGATTTTGCTGCAGTGTTGGATATATTTGAATGTAAATATTTGGGGAGGATATTATGCATTGTTATTTACATGTAAACATGATAAAGGAAACACAGACGGGATGTCTAGCAAAGGCGTAGAATACTTGTTATGGCTTTAATGCTTAGTAGTGTTTTATTGTTTGCAGTTCCTGAGCAACATCAGCACGTTGTTGTGTTAAATTATGTGTATATATTATAATTTGAATGTGTTTTGCTTACATTTTTAATTGCATTTACTTGGACTAAATGACGCAGCATTTTATTGTTTATTGTTGTTGTTTCAGTAACTTGAGAACCGATTGTTTGTTTACTTTTGCCGAGCAGCACTGGTAAATTGTTATTTCATTATTGTTCTTACTTCAATACTGGTACTCTATCTATCTATCTATCTATCTATCTATCTATCTATCTATCTATCTATCTATCTATCTATCTATCTATCTATCTATCTATCTATCTATCTATCTACATTTGCTTTGACTCTTTCAGTATTTTACAAAGCCTCTTTCTGCTCATCATTACACATTAACACTAGCAAAGAAACCTCTTACTTCCCTTCAAAACATTAGATTCAGTCCCTAACAGAATACTTTTGAATCTGTCTGGGCGATTAATTAAAATGAAATCGTAAACATAGTTAAACAAATAACTGATTGTCATGCATATTTTGTTAGCTGTGTAATTCTCCCATGAAGGCCAGAGGGCGCTCTTGTACATAAACTAAAAATACCTGCGAACATAACCAGGAATTCCAATAGCGTAAACACAAGATTTCTACTACTATATTGGTTCAACATGACTAATAAACACACAACCATGTAATTACCTCACGGAACAATTTATTTCAAACAGTTATGAAGTGAGTGTGGAGCAGGTATGTTCGCATCATGTTAGTGGTGCATTCCAGCCAGACCTCAAGAAGAAAACGTAACTATTTTGCGTGTTGATAGAAAAGTAGCTAATTTGTACAAATTAATACAACTAACTTTGTGCGATTTTTAAAATAAAGGCGTGCCGCCTTACCACACCCCTGACCTTACTTCCTATTGGAGGATAAGCAAATATGAATAAGACGCTATACAATAAAAAAAAAAAGTTACGAATTGCAGTGAGACTGCGTTGGTAATTTCACATGCAGTATTTACTATGCAGAACCATTGTGAACTGAGAAACGATGCAAACATTTGTCACTGTCACAGAACCAATATCTTGATTTTCATATAGATTTAAATTTTGAACATGATTTCGCGTAGCTTATTAGTGAACTATGACTCTGTGTAGTACATTCTCCTTAAACTGAAACCTCATGCTGGAATTATACTAGATCCAGTTTTACTGGCAAATCGATTCAGTACCGATCAATCACCCAACCCTACTTTTGAGTTCAGACACACTTTAGAAGCTAGACTTTAGCTCTTCTACAGCTATAAGACTCCGCAGAAGTGTTCAAGTGTTTGCGGGATGGGATGTCTGCTCTGGTGATGGTTCTATTTTCTCGGTCCCCACCACGCAGCTGGATCACTGTGAGGCTGTACGTGAGGAACCGCTCCAACGAGCCCCTTCAGCATTAATTAACATGGTCATTAATCAAGTCCAGTACAGATAGTGGGCTTAATCCTGCTGTAATGCACTTTTCTGGAGGGGAGGCTCCAAGAAGTTAATTGGATTTGATTGGATATTGCTATGATAGTCCCACACAGAACATCTTTAGCTATTAAGCGAAGTCGTTGCCTTTGATTATAGTGTTTTGTAGTGGCATGTGTTCCAGCCTGATGTGGGTCTGATAGAAGTGCCCTTCAAAGCTTATTTGACAGCCGAATTCCTTTTGTTACGTCTCTTTCAGCTGTGTTTGTTTGACTGTCTGTTAATAAGCAGCTTTACCATGTCAGCCGTGCTTTAAAGAGCATTTCGGCTAATGTTTGATCTGCTATGAGAAAGAATAAACAAGTTTTTAAAGGGAAAGCGCACCAAAACATTACAGTTTGGCATTATTTAGTAACTTTTGTGTCATTTTAATTGAAGCACGTCCGTCCAAAGTATTATTTTATAACTTAAAAATAATTTTAATTATTAAAGTGATATTCATATTTTTACAACCTTATCTCATATTGTGTGTTTATATAAATATATATGTAAAATAGTCCCCATCTACTGTCAATCACACCATTTTGGACTTCTATTCAGCTCACTAAAGTAATAGTTGCTATATAATTGCATCAAGAAAATCAAATAATCTATTTGGTGGCAGTTTGGGGTAATACCTGCCAACATTTGTCTGCAATTCCAGGAGACTTCAGGGGCGGCGTTGGGTTGGGTGTGGAATGTGGCGGGGTTGGCGGGAGTAAGTTGAGAACCAGGGGTGGGTGAGTGGGGGGTGGAGGGACTAGCGGCGGGGTGGTGGTGGAGGTAACAGGAGTTTTCCGTTAGAATTAACAAAAGGGGAGGGTGGTGGTAGATGGATGTTAATAATGATTGGAGTATGCCACATCAACACTGTAAAATTAAATGTAAATTGTACAGTAAACAAGTAGTGGTGTAACCCCCGCCGGTCCTACATCACCCAACCCGCTTCGAGCTGGGATCGAGCCGGCGTCCTTCCGCATGAGAGTTGGTTGCTCTACCAAGGAGTCTAAAGAACATGGCTTCTAGCATCTGTCGCTAGAGCAGCTGTAGCGGTCAGAGGGGTGAGGTGCATCCGCACAGCACTTACTAGCTGGCCTCTGTCATGCTAGCAAGGAAAACTCACTTTATTCTCATTAAAAAGCTGTCACTCCATCACTTCAGTTCAATGTGATTTCAAAAAGTTATGTTTTAATCAATGAAGCTTTAAACTGCGCTATTAATTACTTGTTTACGTCGCATCTACACTTTGAAAAATTGTACTTTAAAGGGTTTTCATACAGTGGTTTTGATTCTGTCTGGTAACTTTGGGTTTGTGAATCTCCTCAAATGATTCATCTAAACAAAACCAAATAGCTCAAGGAACCAATGTTCATTCAGAATCAAACATAATTTTAAATTCACTCATTATAGACTAGAAGAGGTGTTATATTTTCATTTTGCAAGTACTGGTTCATAAGAGTCATTTGCTTGTGACTCAGATTAAAGAACCATTAAAAGTAATTGATCAATGAGAGTCATTTGTTTGTGAATTGAACTACATGTGTAGTGTGAACTGTATGCTTTTGTTCATGACTATTTTTCGTTAATATTCCAGTTGCTGCGTAGACAATTTTTATTTATTCATTTATTTATTTACAAAGCTTTGTAGTTCATCATTATAGCTTTCATGTATGACGTGAGTGCTTGTTTGTGAATCCAGCTACACCATCACTGAAAAAGATAAAAGAATTGACTCTAAAGAGCAATTTGTTTGATGTTTAGATTACATTAGTTGCACTGTATGCTTTTGATTTGCTTAGTCATTTTATTTTTATTGAATTTGCTTGTGTGGTATGTTTGGAGTGACTCATAACAAGAGAAATGAGTCAAGAGTCATTTGTTTGGAAATCAGACTAGATTGGTTACACTGTGATTTTGATTCCTTTAAAAAGATCTGCGGTTTGTGACTCAGACTTTACTGATATGTTATATTTTTGAGTCACTTAAAAGAAGGAAAAAGAATTGTTTCAAAAGAGTCATTTGTTCGTCACATTACAAGCTTCTGATTCACTTAAAGTGTTCCTGTTCGTAAGAGTCGTCTGTTTGATGTTTGGATTGCATTGGTATGTTTTAGATTCACTTAATCATTGGTTTCAATTGAATTTGCTTGTGTGGTATGTTTGGAGGGACTCATAACAAGATAAAGGAGTTCATTCCGCTGTGGTGAATCCTGATTAATAAAGAAAGTATGCCAAAAAGAAAATGAAGGAATGAGGGTGTTCATCAGTCAGCACCGTTACATAAATGGACTGATTCAGAGGTTACAAAGGAAGGGAGAAGATCGACACGTATCTTTAAGGGAAATTAAGTTAATGCAGCTGTTTTTATACTGATTTCAATGTGCTTTCAAGTCAAAATAAAGCAACAGCATAATTCTCTTGAACATCTCTATATCAATTTCACTTTTTATATTAATTTTTATATTATATTACGTCTTTTTAGACAAGTTTACAAGCAAACACGTTGCATTATCAGATCTCAAACTTTAGACAAGAGCATTAGACACAAGCAAACACATTCTCTCAGACTAGCCCTCGCAAGAGAGACCTCAGAAAGAATAAGAGCGAGAAGTGGTGAGAGAAGGAAAGAGATAGAGAGGCTTTTAAACGCTACGCCAACCAGCGATTGGTGGCGCAAACCCATCGTCAGCGGCCAACGTCATCAGCACGAAATGCAGATCCTCCAATGCCGTTTGTACCTGTAACACACGCATGAAAAGACACACCCACATACAAACAAACGCACACACCTATTCAAAATACGTTCTGCAAGCGAACGTAACATTGATATATTAATGATTAAAAATATTAGAGAAATAAGGGAAAATACTTAAACGGGATGATAACAGGAAAGAATGGTAAAATACAAGAGAATTACAGCAAAAACAGGAGGATTGGCAGGTACATTGTAAAAAATAATCCAGAATTTTACTGTTTATTTCCAGCAGGTTGGGTTCCGAAAAAAAAAAGTTAATTAAATAACTGATATTAAATTACAATAATTTACCTAAAATTTAGTTTAAGGAAATTTCTGTCATTTAATATGGGGTATTTTATGGTATATTTTTGTAATTTAATGTTTTTTTTAAACAGTAAAATTACTGATTTTTTTACAGTGTAGCCTATGCAATATGTGTGATGCTCAAAGTAACTTGTTTTGTTAATCTACGTTTTTCCCCTCATAGATTCAGCTAAATTCCAACAAATATATCATCACTGTACAAACTCAACTATAAGCCTTTCTTTAGCACCTACACCAACTCCCTGTTAAAACACTCTTGACTCTCAGTACCACCCAGTTGGCCACGGATGCGTTTATTTGACAACACACATGCTACGATTAAACTGGCATTGATGTCTCAAATCTCAAGGTGGGTGTATGATGCGCTCTGCCCCACAATTCTCCTCCTCATACCCGACTGAAATTAGGGCAGTACGTGAGAAGCATGCCGGGTTGCAAACATCTCTCTCTCTTTCTGTTTTTTCCCTCTCTCCAATGCCCCTTCCCGCCTTTTCTGATGGGATCCCATTGAGCACAGTAGACATGATAGGCCTTTATTCTCAGCTTGGGTTTACACACATACTCATATATATTTTAAATGGGGGTTGGCCATTTAATATTCATTAAAGGGCGCAATGAGAAAAAGAGGGAACAACCTCATTAAAAATCATACATGGATAAGTCTGTCTTGCATTTTTTTTTTCTCGTTAAACTTATTTTTTTCTCCCACATTAAGACTTACGGCGCCTTTTTGGTGGCTTTTAACTTTACTTTCAGTTCTTTTTTTCTATTAACTGTATGTAAATACAGAGACAAAATGGAGAACTGTCAGATCTATCTATCTATCTATCTATCTATCTATCTATCTATCTATCTATCTATCTATCTATCTATCTATCTATCTATCTATCTATCTATCTATCTATCTATCTATCTATCTATCTATTCATCCATTCCTCCATCCATTTGTCTGGTCATGTCTGTCTATTCATCCATCCGTCCATCCTTCCATTCATCCATCCATTTATATGTATATAATTTTAGCCGTCTATCCATTTATCCATCCATCAATCCTTCCTTCATGCCTTACATTCATCTGACAATCTATCCATTCATTACTTTACTTACAGTTCTCTTTTCTTTTAACTGTAATTTGCCTGTTCTCTATATCCATTTGCTTGTTCATTCTTTTATTATTTCTGTTGTTAAATTTTTTTTTCTGCCTATAATTGTCCATCAATTGTTTGTTCAATCTATTAGTTTGTTCTATTCTTCTCTTTATTATGCATTTGTTCCTTCTGTCCTTCTGTCATGATCTATTTATTTATTGTTGACAATTATTGTTTTTTATTTATCACTTTTATTGAAAATTATTTGTTCATTTCGCAGTTAATTCAGTCTATTGTTCATTTGTTCATTCCATTGTTCAATTTTTTGATCAATTTCTGTGTGTTTATTCTGTCACTATCATTTGTTTGTTTATTCTATTTTTTGTTTATTATATAATCTTTCACTCTTTCTATGATTCATTCAGTCTATTTTTTTGTTTATATTCCATCTCTATATCATTCATATGTTGATTCATTCTATCTTTCGGTTCTTCTATGCATTGATTATTCTGTATATACACACATATAAATATATATATATATATATATATATATATATATATATATATATATATATATATATATATATATATATATATATATATATATAATGTATTTAAGCCCGGTGACATTTAACATGCCCACCAAACAGTATGAAGGTCTTTGGCTGAAGGTACTCCCTGAAGTGAAAAGACCTTTTCAGTTAATGTTCACTGAGTTCAGAAAGACACTTGCCTTGTTTTCCTCTGGGATTCACACCATGTTGTTTTGACTTTCGGAGACAAGAGCTTTTTTCAACACAACTCTATTGTGTGACCACAACAATGGCAGCTGGTGATTGGTGGGATTCTCTAAGGTCAGTAAAGGTCCATGATTGGTTGATTGATTATGATTTTGACTGACTGACTGATTAATTGATTGGTTCGTTGGTTGGTTGATTGACTGGTTAAATGACTGACTTATTGATCAATTGTTTCATTGGTTGGTTGATTGACTGATTAATTGACTGACTTATTGATTAATTGGTTTATTGACTGACAGACTGTTGATCGACTGATTTAAAAACAGTGGTGTAGAATAACTAACAAAAAATACACTACTTACTGTAAGTACATTTTCATATCAATTGTACTTTAAGCAGTTAAAATGTGTGCATTTGTGCAGTAAATATATTAATAAATAAAAAAAATCAACCAATCAATCAATCAATTAACTAACCGGGCAACTAATCCACCTGTCAGTCAATCCATAAATTATTCAACCAAATAATCAACCAACCAACCAGCAAACTAATCAACCAACCAGCCAACTAATCAATCAATCAATCAATCAATCAATCAATCAATCAATCAATCAATCAATCAACCGACTCGTCAATCAATCAGTCAACCCACCAACCAGCCAACTAATCAATCAATTAATCAATCAACCAACCAGCTAACTAATCAATCAATCAATCAATCAACAAGACAACCAGCCAACTAAGCAATTAATCAATCAACCAAACAACCAGTCAACTAAACTATCTATCTATCAATCAATCAATCAATCAATCAATCAATCAATCAATCAATCAATCAATCAACCAAACAAACAACCAACCAGGCTACTACTCAATCAACCAACCAACTAACCAAACAACCAGTCAACTAATCAATCAATCAATTAACCAGCCAATCAATCAATCAGCCAATAAACCAACAATTAGCCAACTGATTATTCAATCAGTTAACCAACCAACCAATGAATCAATCAATCAACCAATCAATAAATCAGAATTCTGATTCCAGTACTATCCCATTTGTATGAACTTGCATGAACTTGAAATATAAACTTGAAATATAAAATATAAAATTTTCCCTTCGTCGTTTCCCCAGCAACTTCAACCAAGCACTGATTTCCAGCAGATGTATGAAGTAGTTCTTCTCAAGGCCACAAACACGCTGCGTTCCTGCTGTGCAATAATGCATGTTGTAGGTGGCGGCGGCCAGCGCAAAATCACTGGTGCTCGCAAAGATGCCATGCTTCACTTAGCACCCGGCATGACCTGGATGTGCGATGTCTCATTCTGTCTATCTTATGCGTTTAAGTGGCTTTACTGTGAAGCTCACCTCACATGCTATAATCCCTGTGATATCCTCCTTTGGATCTTACACTGTATTGCTAGAAGACATACTGTAGCAGGAAGAAGTCATTTAGCCGGCAATTTGATTCAAAATGACTTGATACAGTTATTACAGTAATAATCCCTTGAAGAAGACTGCAGTTTAGTGCCATGCTAGCATAAATCAGTCTACTGTGATTGGCTAATCAGTAGAAGTCTTGTCTGTCTACATATCTATCTATCTATCTATCTATCTATCTGTCTGTCTGTCTGTCTGTCTGTCTGTCTATCTATCTATCTATCTATCTATCTATCTATCTATCTATCTATCTATCTATCTATCTCTTTTTAAATTCACAAATTAGCAGGAAAACAAATAAGACACCATCCATCCAGTCTATAGTTTGTTCAATATATTGATAGTTTGTTCCATTGTTTTCTGTCGTTCGTTCATTGTATTGGTTGTTGACACACACAACATTTAGGCAGCTTTTAAAATTCTATTCATTTAAATTGCACTTTTTTTAAGCCAACAGTTGTTTTTGTCCAGATTTGACCCAACTTTCTACTAAAAGATCATTTATGTGGCGACGCAGTGCTGCACTAGGTCGTTCTGTTGTATCATGGCAAGAAGGTTGCTGGTTCGAGTCTTGGCTGGGTCAGTTGGCGTTTCTGTGTGGAGTTTGCATGTTATCCCTGCGTTTGAGTGGGTTTCCTCCAGGTGCTGTGGTTTCGCCCACAGTCCAAAGACATGAGGCACAGGTGAATTGGGTAGGCTAAATTGTCTGTATTGTATGAGTGCGAATGAGTGTGTATGGATGTTTCCCAGAGATGGGTTGCAGCTGGAAGGCCATCCGCTGCGTAAAAACATGCTGGATAAGTTGGCAATTATTCTGGCCCCGGATTATTTAAATGACTAAGCCCAAAAGAAAATTAATGAATGTTTTATTTTTAATTTAATGTATTAAGTTTGTAGTTGTGATACTCCTAAAATCATATCACATAAATTAGCAGATGTTTTACAAAATTCTCTGCAGAAATAGCAAGAAATGTCCTGAGATTCTGTCTGGCCCTAGCAATCGCCAGTGCCTAATTTGTTAATTGCGAGGTCCCAGAACAGATCTGGGTAATGGATCTGGGAGGTTACCTGAAGATGGAGAGATGTCACGGACGAAGGTGTAGAGCGGAGGGGCATTTGATGGCAGAGGGGTGTTGCGAACAAAGTGAAGAGCGGGGGGTTGTCACGGACGAAAGTGAAGAGGGTTGGGGAGTCGCGGAAGAAAGTTAAAGTGAACAAGAGGAGCGTGATTGAGGAGGGGGATTGGTAAAATCAGATCAGATTTCAGAGGTTCCAGATCCAGCTTGTTCCAGCACAAATTAAGCCCTGGCGGTCACCCTTTGCCCATTGCCCTTGCCTAAATCCACCACTTTTGGATGAGTATAAGAAATTAATCCTACACACTAAAACAGTTAACTTGAATATACTGAAATGAATGTCTTGAATAAGACTTAGTATGAATAATTAGTTGAATAATAGTGGAAGAATTGACTCCTGACAATTGAATTATTAAAGTTATGCTTGTCAAACTACTTATTTAAAATAAGGTGAAACAACCCAATTCTTAAGATTTTTTTTTTTGTGAAAACGACTTAATTGCATTATGTTCACACCACTTAAATGTGTAAAAACTATTCAATTAACTTAACTTGTGTCTGCACAACATGAAGGCATTGTGTCAAACCCAGCAGTTTTTACAGTGCACCCTCCAGTGTGCATTTGTTTTCGTCAAAAAATCATTAATTTTTCCCTATATAAATGATAATAAAACTGCACTGAATGGATTTATTTATTTATTTTTGGTACTCTACTGTAGCTAAAATAGTTTTCAAAAGATTCATACTGTGTGTACAGTAGCCGAAGTGCCTTGAAACTGCAGCATGTCGGATTACAAAGCTGGTCCTCCACCAAAGTCCATCGGCCTCTTTAAAAGCACAGACGGGGACATACAGTATACCATGAGGCGGACCGTCTTGTTCTCAGAGAATCCACAGGAGTCCTGCAGAGCTCAGTTTAGCCAGAGAACCGAGAGAAACAGAGTTCGAGCCCTTGAAGTTGTAATGCAGGCCAGAGTGACAGTCCTTCAACCTCCATTAGTGGAGAGCAGAGAGAGAGGAGTATATTGAAGGATTGCTGGTGAGGAGGAGGTCTGGATGACCTGGGGGAGTTTCAGGCATCTACACGTTGACAAGAGAGAAGAGGAGCACTTGTCCCTCGAGTCCCGCGAGGTGAAAAAAGCCTGCGCTGCTTTTCAGAAGCACATCCTCTTCAGATTCACACATTAGCAGGAAAACAAAATAGGACACAAGCTCGCTTCATGCTGGACTCTGTTTATCCATCTATCTATTTGTCTGTCCAGCTATTTTATATCCGTTTGATGATCAATCCATTAATCCATTCTCTGATCTGTTTATTTTATCCATTTGTCTGTTAGTCGGTCTGTGTGTACAGCCTGATCTTACAAGAAAACGTAAGCATTTTACGTTTTGCCAGTTAAGTGGCTAATTGGTACGAATTTGTATGAGTTCAGTCGTACGAAATTGTACAATTTTAAAAAGGAGGCGTGGCACCTAACCCCACCCCTAAACCCAACCGTCATTGGGGGATGAGCAAATCGTACTAAATAGTACAAATTAGATCGTACGAATTCATATGAATTAGCGGCTAAATCAAAAAGTTACGGATTGCCGTGAGATCGTGTTGGTGTGTCTGTCTAACTATTTATGTTCATACATCCATCTATGTTGTTGTGGTCGTGTTCATTACTCCTGTTGAATCAAATGAAAGCAGTTTAATCTCCTGTTTATCCTACAAACGATATTGACCTTATTCTTGATGTTGGAATCTTTTTGGCTCAAAACTTCCAGTCTCATTCACTTCCATTGATTTTTAGATCTTAAAAATAACTCGTTATGCTGCTTGATGTTGCAAACTGATATTTTCTTATTATATTATTCTACTTGTGTGTATGCATAATGACAAACATGTGTTTTTAGAGCAAGTAGGTTCACCGATTTCTGCCGTTTATTATTCCTACCACTTTCTCCCTCAATCAGAAGTTCTATCACAAAAAACGAGCGCACTTCAGCATTATAGAATAGAAGGTCAATAAGAATTTTAAACAGACTAATATTTCTCTTGCTGCATTCACCCTAGACGCGGAACAAGCGACAAGCGCGAGTGATTTACATATTAAGTCAATGCAAAGACGCGAATAGACAATTTGTAGTGAAGAAAAATCGAGTTTTAGGTGCTTTGACGTTGTGGCTTCATCTCCTCCTTTGGTAGCAGATCTCACATTATCACCTGCAGTCTTAGCCACATTTTTTGTGGCGGCATGTGACGACGTGAGGTGCTTCATTAGTTTATAAATACTCGTTGACAACGCTAAGAGACTTTTTTTTCCTGAGAATAAATAGCGCGATGCATAAACATTCTTGCCTTTCACCTCAAAAAAGGTAAACCTGTTGCATTTGCCATCGCTCTGACTCCTCATTGTTGATGTGTGCGACTGACTGTGCATGTGTATGAACAACTATACTACTCTCCCTCCGATTAGCAAACGATAGAAATGTACTTTGTCTAAGCCAATCATCACATTCTCGGTTACACCACGTTCACAGACAAACCAATCATAGTTACTGGTTGGCTATGTGTCCCGCCCCAGCCCTGAACACACATACCCTAGGAAGAGAGGTCCTATAGCTGGTTGAGAGAGACGCTGCTTGCATAAAAAATAGTAGGGGTGTCAAAATTAATTGTTTCTTTGGTGCACCGCGATGCAGACGCGGACAATTCGGTATCGGTTCAGTAATAATCATAACCGGTTATTATGTACTGACGTCATTTATCTTCTATGCTCTCTTTCACGAGGGAGGTGAGCGCGAGTATTTACAACACTCAGCCAACTCAGGGCCGGTCCGTGGCATAGGCACCATAGGCAAATTCTAAGGGCGCTGTATATCCAGGAGGGCGCCAGAAATGAGCGCGATTCAGTTGGTTTTGTTTTCGATATTCTTGACACACATTCAGATCTAAAGTGTGTTTCCTGGTTATGTTTCACAGCTGTCTTTCTTTTTTTTCGCTCCACACTACGAGCACTGCTCCGTTTAAGCCCTCGCAATATGTGTTTAGCTGGAATAGCTCGCGTTGAGAGGAGCTCTCAGCAAGGGACCGTCGGAAAAGTGCTTATTTTTTTCGTTTTTTTTCCGTTTTTCTGCTCCGCTCTTCGCGAGCTGTCCCTGTTGCGAGGGCTTAAGTGTGTGTGTGTGTGTGTGCTTGTGTGTGTGTTTGTTTCTTTGGTGCTGACTATGTTTGTGTTTGAATGAGAGACAGTGTGGTGCTGTGTCTCTGTGTGTTTATACAGACAGCTTGTTATAGCCTCTCCTCTAAAATATAACACTTTATATGGGAAGCATCGTCAATGCACAGTGATGCACCGAAGTATGGAATTAAACCGAATCGAAGGCATGATAATCGTAACCGAACCGAACCGTGAGACCAGTATAGGTTCACACCGCTAAAAAATAGGGTTGGGTATTGTTTGGTTTTTTTGGATACCGGTGCTAAATCGATAATACATATCGATATATTAATCATTATAATTGAACTATATAAATGTATATTTATAATAAGTTTAAAGTAAACATCATTTTAATTGTTACATTCCTGATCCCCAGTTACATGTTATAACACATAGATCAATAACATCATTGCGTCACCAGCCTAATGTTTTCTCCGCAGTTTGTGTCTGTGGTCCTTTAAGATAATCACTGTTTATGTGGTAGACTCTTGATCAGAGTATTGTTTTAATCATATTAAAATCAGAGTATTGGTGTCCATGTAAAAGTACTCACTGAAAGTGTCAGATAATGTCACAAAGCTGTCAAAGACAGTCCATTCCTCACCTTTAAGTTGATTTCATGAGCCCTCACATTTCATAAGTTTGACACGTTTATCCGCTTACACGCAACTTTTGTAAAGTATCTTCTGCATGTTGGTGTGTCAGAATCCTTGCTTGTAAAATACAGCCATACTTTAGAATGCTTGGTTTAAGCGAATCGGATGAATGCGATCATGCGTGTTGATGAAGTGAGTTGCTTACTGCATGCGCCGTACTGCACGCTTTGCCTTCTATAAGCTACAATAACAAACGCCTGACATCGCTAACTTGTCTGTATCCCTCAAAGCTGTTTAGAATTAAACATTTAGGAATGGTGTGACAGTTGATAGTATTACACACCAGATGTGCACTTTCGCATGTTACTTATAATTAAACTATTCAGACGGTGCTTTGCGGCACGGCAGAAATATGAACAGTCTTGAGACGTGGCTGGGTGCCGCGGACAGCAGCTGACTTGCGAATTCTCAAATGCATGGCGCTGTGCGTCGCCGAGTGGCGCTTTGGGCTCTTTTTTGACGGTCCATGCGCAGAGCGCAAAACGCGGATCGCAAACGCTTTCAGGGCGTGTCAGAACACGTTTTTGCTAATTTAAGGATGGGAAAATCTGCTTTGTGCCGTGGCACATGGTCTAAAAGGGTTGTGTTTATTTTCTTAATGAGTTATAGGTGTGTTTTGAGAATAAACCAATTAGAGTCTCATCTCCCATTACCTTTAAGAGCCAGCTGCGTCGCGCCAACAGCGCATTCGCTATTTACAGGACGCAAAGTAAGTCTAAATGGAAAAAAATGAGCATTTCACTAGCAAACAGTTAACAGTTAAAACTGTTAAACAGAGCATCTACTGCGTGAGAATGAGAGGTAATGGATCTACTTTCACATTCGCTCTTGGATAGGGAAACCTTTACGCACAGACATCAATTAGACTATAAATAAATAATTTAGTTTGTTGAGCGCAAATATTCGTTTCAAAACTATTTCTAAATTCAGTTCTAATTTCCAGCAAACGAATAAATGAACAACAATAACGAAGTGTGTTCAAAAACCTGAGTTATATCCTAAAACACATGCTGTGCCCCATATGGTCTAAAACCTGCAGGTGGGCAAATCTAAGCTTGTTTTTAATAAAACAAATATAAATATGGATATAATAAATAATACTGCTAATAATAATAACATTATACAAAAGCAAACTGTTATGAATGAACTGAAAAAGCCTCCCGAGATGCCACATTGCGCCGGGTGTATGATAGGGCCCTTCAAGTGTGCGACTGGCTTTACATTCTTGTCACAGCACCAGTGGCACCGGAATTAGGCACTGAAAATCATATACTGATTTGGTCTGGTGCATACCAGTTCCAAAGGTATGGCACAGGGTTTCGGTTGTAATGGGGGAAACAGTAATACAATTAATTACTCGTTACTAAAATAAGTTTCGCCATTAGTAACAATGTTTATTTATAGCGCCGTTATTCCCATCACTGCCCATGACTCAACTTAAAATTCTAAGGCAACATTCTGCACAGCTTTTTTTTGTGAACTTTTAACCCAAGTAGTGTAACTGACTCGATTTAAGTTGAGTCAACTTAAAATAAAGCTCTGCAGCAGTTTTCAACTTTATTTTTACAATTTTAATGTTAGTATTTTTTTCATTATTCATTCATCTATTTAAACATTAGGTAGTGAAAAAATGAAGGTGATTAAATGTAAAATAATAAAAGGTTGACTCAACTTGCTCTTTTGTTCCCCGTAGACTGACTTTTAACCCATGTAATGCAGTTGACTTGATTTAAGTTGAGCCAGCTCAAAAAAGCTGTGCAGCAAGTTGCTTTTTTAAAGTTAAACATTAAGTTTAGTCAACTTTTAATTTGTTAGAGTGGGAGAATCCTCATATACCACCGAATAAAAATTTGTATTTATTTGTACAGTACGTGTTAAAAATGGTGGTTATAATTATAGGCACCCCTCTAAATTGACATGAGCAAAACATTTCTAAACTATGAGGCTATAATAAAAATAAATAGCAAAAACACTGAACATTTCCACTATTTGGGCCAACATCAAAGTAATTCCAGTCATCGGTAAGTGTTATGAATCAGCCTGGAAGAGTTACGCGGGTTTGTTTTCATCACTGCTAAAGATGTCAAAAAATCACAGCTGGAAAATTGCAGAAGTGTCTTTGGGTCAAAAAGTCTCCAAAACTACAATCACCTGTAAGGGTTTTAAGAAAAAAACAACAAAACATAAGCCTTCTTTTTTCATATTCACCAAGGATGTTAATATTAGTGAAGGGTTCTGTATTTAGTATGCAGCTCTTGCATTTTGCACATTATCGCCCTGCGTTTGTGCCTTTTTTCCTCCTTCGTTTCACTTGATTTTCCGCTGCCAGTCTCAATGTATTGTGCGTTTGATTTATAGTTGCTCTTCATGTTTGTGCTGAGCCATAATTCAGAGGTGGTAAACGGAGTCTCTTGGGTCTGGATCAAAGCCGGCGTCGTTCTCATAGGAGTCCAGGTGTTTGAGAGTCAGAACAGACGAGCAAAAGAGCCAAAAAAACCAAAAACAATAATAATCACAAAATATAATGAATGAATGAAAGAAAGCAGGATTATTACTACTAGTCTATTAGTGTATGCAGCATGCTGTGGATTATAAAATATCTAAAATAGTATCAATTATACATATTGCATTAAGTATTATATATTATATTGTGACATTTATATTAAAAATAAGCATAAAATTATTATTAAATATAATATAAATATATTATATTAAAATAAATAAATATTATATAATTTATTTTTTATATTACATTATAATTAATATGTTTAGTTCAATATGTTGAACTAACATATTTTATTTACTATTACTTTTAAAACAAAGAAGAATAAATAAAGAAAGAAAGAAAGAAAAGTTCAATATTGTTCACTAAATAATAATAATAACATAATTGGTTTTGTATTTATAAATTAGTGTATTTATTATGTTGTAATATAATACATGATTAAATTAAAAACAGTAATGTAATAATACACATAAAATATGTATTATTTAATGTCTAATTATTATTATTATTATTATTAGAAGTAGTAGTATTATTATAAGACCTTAATTAATACATATTGTAAGTGTATTATTTCATAACAGTTATTATTATTATTATTAATAATAATAATATGAATATGAATATTATTATTATTATCTAACATACTGCATTATTTTTTCTTCTATTGTACTATTCCTACTTTTATAATATATGTTGGTATTTGTTTATGTAAACAAAAAATTTAATTACAAATAAAAAAATAAAATTGTGTTATTATATTATAAATATTATGTTTAGTTTAATATATTATAAATATTTTATATACATACCTTTTACTTCTACTTTAACACTTCTAATAAATAAATACATAATGTTCATTAGTTCAATAATAATAATAATAATAATAATAATAATAATATTATTATTATTACTATTATTATTATTATTATTATTATTATTATTATTAACTGAAATATTATGCCAAAGTTTTATATGTTATGCTGTTTATATATAGGCTTTATTTATTTAGGCTTTTTTTTTAGTTAAAAATATTTTGAAAAAAATATATAACTAATTTTAATGATACATTTATGTTTCTTATTTAAATCTGTGAACAGGCTGGATGCATACTGTACATCAAAATGAGTACAAGCCTGTTTATATACATTTCCAATCATTTGAAAAAAAATAAAATAAAAATCTTCGTCAACCAAACTCCTGACGCTAGAATGTTTCCTGGTTTGAGCCAATTCATTTGATTTTAAGTAAATTAGCAAAAATTCAACACACATACTAGACTATCTCCTATTACCTCAATGGCCATTATGACAGTTCAGACTAAAACCCCAATATTTACCCACACTGCTTTGCTGATAATTGAATGATTATCAAAGATTTTCAGCATCCGCATTAACAAAAGGTCTTTCCGCATTCCGTACAGTTTTTCAGGCCACCGCTGGTTGTTTCTTCAAAGGCGGAGAGGAGTTGTTTTTGTGGAGATATGAAATCATTAAAGAGAGCAGCCGCGGCCCTGCTGTACTGCAGCCTTCAAAGAAAATCTATTAGCTTCTCCTCGGCTGGAACTCAGGCTGGGATTCAATTTACTCCATAGACGAGGATTAAAAAAAAATCATACGTTTATTAGCCAGCTTAATTTTTCCTCTGTATTGCCCACTGGTTTGAAATTGTTTTAAATCCGTTCATATTTGAAGCCTATAGAAGAAACTTTTCTAGCGGATGCAATACTGTAAGGCAGAGGGATTTTTTTTATGACAAATGTTATATCATGTCTTACACTTACATATTGTATACTGTAATGCACCATAAATTAAGTTGCAGTTAGTGAAAATGTCCCTTTTACAAGACGTATTTCAATAAAGTGTGGTATAATAATGGACTTTTTTATTTGTAATTATTATATTTAAAATGCCTCTGCTGATTTAAAACTGACTCAAAGTGAATAAATAAAAACAAAATACTAATACCAGGTATAGTTCATAATCAATAAAGCTAGTATAACAGTTTATATAACAATATTCAAAGCCATCTTTACTAAATTTAACACTGATTTAGTCTGCAATCAGGATGGATGGATGGATGGATGGATGGATGGATGGATGGATGGATGGATGGATGGATGGACAGATGGATGGACGGACAGATGGATGAGCATAAATGGTTCGATAGATGGTGGATGGATAGAGATTAATGGATCGATTGTCAGATGAATGGATAAATGGAATGGACAGATCAGTGAATAGATGGATAGATAGATGATAGAAAAATAATTGATCATGTGCATGGATGGATGGATGGATAGACAGACAGATGTATGGATGAATGGATGGATGAATAGAAAAATGATTGGATGGTTAAATAAATAGTTGGTCAGATTGATTATTGGATGGATGAATGGTTGGATGGATGGATAGATGGACGGACGGGTGGATGGATGGATAGATAGACAGATGGATAGGCATAAATGGTTCGATAGATGGTGGAAGGATAGAGATGAATGGATCGATTTTAAGATGGATGGATGGATGGATGGATGGATGGATAAATGGAATGAACAGATCAGTGAATAGAGGGATAGATAGATGGATAGAAAAATTATTGATCAGGTGGATGGATGATGGATAGATGGATGGATGGACAGACGGATGAATGGACAGATGGATGGATGGACAGACAGATGGATGGATGAATGAATAGAATGATTATTGGATGGCTAGATGGATGGATGGATGGATGGATGGATGGATGGATGGACACGCTAGTAGATGGATGGATGAATAAATGGACGGGTGGATGGATGGATGGATGGATGGATGGATAGATGGAGGGATGGACAGACTTTAATAAATGGATAGATAAATAGATCAGATAGATGGATGGGTGGAAAGGACTGATTAGTAAACAAATGAACAGACTAATGGATGAACCGATAGATAGTTGGTCAGATATATGGATAGATGGATGTACGGATAGATAAATAGTTGGACAGATGGATAAAGAGTTGATCAGATGGATAGAAATAGTTGTTCAGATAAATGGATGGACAGACATGGACAGACAAATGTCATCACAGATGGATGGATGGATGAATGGATAAAAAATGAATAGATAAATGCACATGGGCGAACATTAATGAATGGATAGATACATAGATTGTCTGATGGATGGATGGAAGGATGGATGGAAATATAAATGAATGATTGGTTAGATGGAAGGATGGACTGAAAGATAAATAGTTGGTCGGAAGATGGACATGGACAGACAATAAATAGATTAATGGATGGATGGATGGATGGATAGATCACTGAATGGAGGGATAGATGGATGAAAGGATGAACAAATAGATAAATAGTTGGTAAGGTGGATGTAGTAATGGATGGATGGATGGATGGATAGATGGATAGATGGATAGACGGATAGATGGACAGATCAGAATTTATTTCACCTTAGCAAATTTCCTCAGTGTAATTTTCATTGATCTACATTAAGAACAGCATTCATGTATACTGTAAGAGCGAATGAGTCACACAGACATTGGCTCTGACATCAGCTGATTCCCTTATCAAAGAAACAAGAAGTTTTTACAGCAGAGAACAGAAATCAAAGCGATGGTCAATTATGTAAGAGCATGTGTGGCGAAAAAATATAACAGTGATAGACAAGGATACACACTACACAATGATCCGCAAAGCTGGACATCAGATTTCCCATGTGGAGATCAGCAGGAGTTTAGAGCGGAAGCCTGTTTCTGCCACAGCATCATTGAAACCACAGTAATTACCACTTTTTTCTTTCTCTCTCTTTTGCATTTCTCAGTTTTACCTTGAAATTCTGACATATTTTTCTCTGAATTATGACTTGTTCATAAATGTGAAGTTGTCATTCTGACATTTTATATCTGTGAGTTGTGACGGTGTCTCCGCGGAATTTAATCTTGCTTGCTTTACACTCAGAATTGCTAATGACTATTTAGAGCGATTCCAATTGTTGTATTACAAACTTCAAAATGTGAGTTTATCATACAATTCTGATTATTTCTGAGCATTGTGATTTTGTTTGCAAAATTGATAATGTTTTATCTTGCAAAATTAGAGTTTATATGAAAACATTTGTTAAGTTAATGCCGCAAGTCAAAGTTCTTTTCTCAGATTTGCAACTCAGCATTTTCCAATTTTGAGTTATAAAGTTACTATTGTGAGTTTAGTAGGGGTGGGTAATTATTGCTGAAGTTTTGATTTTGCAACAATTTGTTTTTCTCAGAATTGCACATTTGTTTTAAAATTCCGCATTAATATGTTTTATTTTGTTTTCTGACTATATTTCTCAAAGTTTTGACTTTGCAACATTGCATCCCTTAGGTCTGAGTATGTATCTTACAATTATACTATGTAAACTTTCATTTGCAAAAATAAGTGTTTTCATTTTTTCAAATAGTCTGTGCATTTAAGCAAACCAGCCTGATCTCATGAGGAAACGTAACTATTTTACATTTTGTCAGTTCAGAGGCCAATACGTACAAATTCATACGAGATCAATTGTATGAAAATGTACGATTTTAAAAAGGAAGTGTGGCACTCAACACCAGCCCTAAATCCAATCATCATTGGGCATAAGCAAATCATGCTAAATTGATCATACAAATTCATACAAATAAGCCACTAAATCAAAAAGTTATGAATTGCCGTGAAATAGTGTTCAAGCAAACACTTCCAAGTTTTGATTTTACATCTTGTGATTCTTCCAATATGTTCTAGCTAGTTTTTCCCTCATAATTTCTTGCAATTGTGAATTTATATTCTGTATTCTAATATGCACTGCATTTGTTACAATTTCGACTTTATTACAATTATGATTTCACATCTTGAAATTCTTAATAATTTATTATTAACGCAATTGTGAGTTTATCTCTCAATTTTGTTTTTTTCCCTCTGAATGACTACTAAATTGTGAAATGAAAAGTCGCAATTCAGATTTTTTTCTCAAAATCCTACATTTATACGTTTTCTTTATTTCCCTTTTTAATATATTTCTCATTGTTCTGACTTTACAACCTTATATCTAATATTGTAGAAATGTATATTGTTTAATTTTCTGAATAGTCTACGAATCTAAGCAAACACTTTAGAATTCTTATTTTACATATTGTAAATCTTGCAAGATGTTTTATTCCTAATAATTGCACGTTTTTGTATATAATCTTAGAATAGTAAGACATTTTTATTTATGAGTAAATCTTTCAATTGTTTCCTTCAGATTTCTTTTAAAATAAACCTGAAATTGAAAGATTAAGTCACATTTTTGAATTTTTTTTTCTTCAGAATTCTGCATTTACACGTTTTCTTTTTCTGACTATATTTCTCAAAGTTCTGACTTAGCAACTTTGTAACCCTAGATTCTGACTTTGTGTCTTACAGTCATATGATGTAAACTCTCAACTGCAAGAACAATTTATCCTTTTTTATTTATCCCCATATCTAGGAATGTAAGCAAGCGTCAAGATCAAAAGCCTTTCCTATGTTTCTAAACAGGCAGTGTAACGCGTCACAGGATAACAAGATGGGACTTTCATTCCTCCATCAGGTTCACTGGCGCTCCGGCACGCTTCAAGAGCTAAAATCGAGTTAACGTGTTTTCACAGTTCTCCGCCGTTATCGAGAGATAATTAGAGCCTATAAACTTGGTTCGCCTGAGTGTCTCTTCAGAGATGAATGTGGACTCACACTGTTAAGTTGCTGTTGCGGGCGCTCAAATTGCCTGTTTGCTGGAATTACCTCAGTGAAGTGTCGCTCATGGTGGCATTCATCTTTATGTGGAACACCGCATCTGCGTTTGATTACAGGTTTCAATCCCCGTTTTGCCGTTTCATCTGGAGGATAAAAACGCGAGGGAACGGATCACCCTGTAAAGGATAAACCAATGGATAAAGTAAGGGGAAAAGAGCCATGGTTTCGATATTGTCGCATTTCATTCTGGTGTTGACTCTTGTCTCATGTTGAGTTGGAGGTAATTGAAAGAGACAGACACTAAAAATGGCAACTGAAAAACTGAGGCCTGTCGACTGGAAGAATCACAGGATGTGTCTCATTAAATGTCTTGAATGGGCAAATCCTGCAGGGTTGAGACTGTAAACTGTTTCATGATTCTCTGTCCATCAGTATAACTTACCTTTGCCTGCAGAAATGTGACGTCGAGTGTTTCTGACTGAAATCTAAAGCACCTGTGTCTTCAAGGAAGCTTCAACGTCAGTTTTGATTGGTCAAGAGTGACGGTGACTTAAAAAAGACTGTAGGTTTGAGATGTTTGATTAGCACACTGTACAATGGTTTAGTGTATGTTTAGGATATAGAGAGGTGATAAGTGATAAAGGTGATAGAGGTGAAAAACTGTACAGTATTGAAGGTTTTCGGTGTAAAATATCTGGAATGCTGCTTTTCTGTTGTAATGGACTTTTGTGCTTTTATTGCAGTTTATCAAAATGAACAAAAAATATAAGAATCAAAACCATAATCAGACAATATTGGTGCATATTTTACGTCAATTTTTTTGCTAATTGTTGCATTTTACATGTATTTTTTTTTCTGAAAAATAGCAATTTCCAAAATTCCATATATATATATATATATATATATATATATATATATATATATATGTGTGTGTGTGTATATATATATATATATATATATATATATGTATATATATATATATATAAACTATGCAATTTATTTAAATGAGTAATGCCTATTTTAAATATTTATAATTTCAAAGCTTTAGCACATCAGCACCCATTAGCCTGTCATACTCGGCATAGCAAAGATATAATATATATATATATATATATATATATATATTAGTGCTGTCAAAATTAGTGCATTAGCGCATGTGATTAATTTGAAATAATTAACACATTTTAAAAAGTTAACGCAATTAACGCAGTTGAAAGAAAAACCTCCACATTTCGATACTTGGTGGTCCTTTAAGGTAATCAAAAATAGCTGGTAAACTCTTAATTAGAGTATTATCCTAACTATATTAAAATCAGAGTATTGGTGTCCATGTAAATGTACTCAGAAAGTGCCAGATGATGTCGCAAGCTGTCAAAGACAGTGTATTCCTCTGCCTTTCAGCATAAGCCCTCAAATGTTTCATTAAGTTTGACATGTTTCCCCCTTAAACGCAACTTTTGTAAAGCGTCTGCTTGCGTCTTATTATTAATTTGTAATAGTAATTTACAATAAATACTAGTGTTTTTAAATCATACATAGTGTATTAGACTGTTTACATTATAGTATATTCAATTTTAATACTACAGTATGCTAGAGCATTCAATAGCAATGTGAACTGATAAACTGTAATAAATACTTTAGTATACTTCAGTTTATACTACAGTAAACTTTGGTGTATTTAAGTACAATATACCCTTACTCTGTACAAAATTTCCGTATTGTCATTTGTTTATGTACATGCTCTGTTAGCATACCAACTATAAAATTACCACAACTAATAAATTTAAGTAGGATGTAACGGTGGCGCCGTGGGTCGCATGATCGCCTCACAGCAAGAAGGTTACTGTTTGAATCCCAGCTGGCATTTCTGTGTGGGGTTTGCTTGTGCTCCCCGTGTTCATGTGGGTTTCCTCTGGGCGGTTTCCCCCACAGTTCAAAGGCTGGCACTATAGGTAAATTGAATAAGCTAAATTGTCCATTGTGTATGCGTGTGAAAGCGTGTGTAAGGGTGTTTCCCAGTGTTGGGTTGCGGCTGGAAGGACATCCGCTGCATAAAACATATGCTGGATAAGTTGGTGGTTCATTCCACTGTGATTAATAAAAGGATTAAGCTGAAAAGAAAATTAATGAATGATTGAACTAATTCAAATACTTTACTATAGCATTGTTCAAAAACACTATACTATTTACTATGAATTACTATAGATTTTTTTTAATGTTGGTGTATATATAACCTTTTTTTTTTAAGTGTGTGTGTATATTATATTACAATAGGTATCCAGTGTTAATCACTCATAATTAGCCTTATTCCGAAATATGAAAGCAGAGATGGCTAACTTTATGCTAGTTTAAACACAACACCCTGAACTGCAATTACAGGCTAAACAAGTGAAACGCCAAATTAAATAAAGCTATAAAATAAAACAAAGCGGTCCCTGGTAGGTCATTCTCTCTCTCTCTCTCTCTCTCTCTCTCTCTCTCCCAGTTTTCTATTGTATTCCTCGACAGGGTTTGACGCTATAATGAATATGTATACAGTGATATGCGGATGATTACCGTCCCTCTGGTCTCTGTCAGCCGCGCGGTGAGAGCCTCTTCTCCGCCCGCAGGAACATTCGGTCACGCGTGGCAGTGACAGCACCGCCATCAATGTTTGTCAGCTGTATTGTACGTATGTTATTGAACGAGAGCCCAAAAGTGGTTTTTCGTCGAGCACTGCCAGATTGGCTCGCGGCTCGACGGTTTAATCACAGACTCAGACCATCCACTCGATTCCTATGAGGGCTGTAAAGAAATATGAATAATGAAAATTGATTTAGCTTAACAATATCAGTTCAGTTTTACATAATGTATGATTATGTAAAACCGTTTTAACACTTCACCATAAGAAACATTTTAATTTATTTAATTTTTCTTAATTAAAGTTAATCGGGTGATCCCTTATGTTTGTTTTATTTATTTATATTTTTTGTTTTTATTTATTCATTTAGTAACCTTTGCATTTCATTATTTGTTGGTAATATTGTAAACCTATTGTATATTATTCATTTATTAGGTTGTTTGACCTAATATTGACCTTATGGTTGATTGACCTTATTCTAAAATGCGGAAGTGTGCCTGTTTTCGCGATTGTCTTAGAACTTCCGATTCAGTCGCCTATGGGAGAAATGACTAGGAATAATAAACGGCAGAAAATGGCCAAACTACTTGCTCAACAAACAAATGTTTGCATGACTACACAGACCAAGTAGCATAATATAATAAGAAAATATTAAATTGCAACATCAAGCAGCGTAACGAGCAGTTGTTAACGTCAAAAAATGAATGGAAGTGAATGTGACCGGAAGTCGCGAGACAAAAAGATTCAAATGGCAGCGCCCACTCGACAGCTGAGAATAACCGTACGTTCACACCAAAAGCGGCGAGAGCGTCTAAGGTCGCTCTGGCCGCCCTGGCGACATCGCTGTCTGCCTTCAGCTCTGGCGGCGAGAGCGTCAAAACTCGCTACATTGATCTCGTACTTAAAGGAGCCATTGCAGCATATCAGTTACATTCCTGCATAAGACATGTTTTTAGCGTGAAAATGTTGCACACTTCTTATCAAATTCATAAAACAATGGAAGATCAAGTTGCGTGTGGTGTGGCTTTGCTTTATTTATCCAATATGTGTCCATATGTCTGAAATATCCTGAAGCAGCTATACTGTTTTGTACTGTCACATCGCGTGAGATTCCCGCTTTTTTAAGATAAATTTATATAACATTAATGAACATCAGTAACTCGCCAGTAACTTATTTAATGTATGTTCCTGTAAGAAAACATTGTTAATAATTGGAAATCCGGCGACCGCAATAATCAAACCCTTGGGAACAACTGTGGTCAGAACCAAAGTTCACAGGTCTGTGTTCCCTGAACTGCTATCAAGCGGTGGACGTCTTCATTCTGATTGCTTGCCGCCGAACCGCATCATAGCTCATTACCATAAAGTTGACTTCATTTCAACTCTTCTCGACACTCATGCCGGCGAAGACGCGCCGCGCTGCTCCTCGCCGCTTATCGTCGCCTATCGCCGCCGGCTCTCATTGAAAATGAATGACTTCACACCGCTTTCGGTGTGAACGTACGGTTAGGTGAATAATTAGGGCCAGACGTAATCTGCGACGTTTCTTTACTATTTCCGGTGAGAAATTTGGTAAAAATCTGCGGATTTCTGTGGAATTATTTTTGGAGTATCCTAAATAAAACCTTAATATGTAAAATTTAAATTATATCTTTTAAACTTTTATTTAATGTTTAAAATGCAAATCCAATTAGATTCACTTTATATGGTAAACAAAGCAAGTCTCCCATAATATATATATATATATATATATATATATATATATATATATATATATATATATATATATATGGCTGATTCCAGCGTTATGGACGTGACATTTGCAGTAAAAAAATGAAACGTATATTCTCAGAGAAGGTATATGTTAACAGTATATTGAAATATATGTTTATATTTTTCTTACCCCTTAACCATGGAGTTCAGGCATCAAAAAAATATCAGTCTATGCAGGTGTTTTATATTTAAAATGACGGCAAAATGAATGCGTTACGGACGTGACAAAAAAAAGACATGAGTTTTGTGAGTTGACATACTTTGTGAAAATTCTGTGAATGAAAATGCAGAAGCCAAAAAAATATATAACAGTCAAAAGGATAAGGGTTGGCTCTGCATGGGACATATATAATTAATTTTATTTAGTTTTTCATTTTTGCATTAATGAGGAAAAACTATCGTTACGGACGTGACTTGTCTTCGTTACGGACGTGACTGCTCTGAAATTGACAGTTGACACATTATGAAAATCAGATAAATGCTTTCAAAACTTGACCAAAGACCTATTTGTGGATATCTGTTGGGTGTGTAAACCAATAAACTTTAACCTCTGAGACATCTGAATGGTAAGGTTGCACAATTAATCAAACTTAAATAGATATCTCCTTGTTATATTTAATTCGTATTATGGCATGTGTGTTGTTAAAGGTTAACGCACGTTCGAATGTTCAAAACTCAATTCGGTAACAATGTTGCATGCTAACATGGTGCTTTTATACTCTGAATAATATAGAATTTTTAATAAACATAATCAGCTATAATGGGCCTATGTTTAGCAGGCTCCTAAAGTTAGTGTTTTCAGACAAACTTGAATTAAATCATTGCCCGACTGTTGCGCAAGACCTTGTCTACGTGGAGAATATTTAAAATCTAGTTTTGTCACAGATATGGCAATATTATATTTGACAGTTTATTTTAGTTTATTCTAGTTAACGTGTTAGTTGATGGAATAAATAAATTAATTTCTCCACTCGCGCTTGCTTTCTTTTTCTCGTCGGCAGTCACTTCAGGACAGGTTGCAAAAAGTTCATAAAGGACCAGGGTGAGAGAGAAAACTTTATAACTTAAGAAAGGTTTTGTGTAGGCTATGTTAAACAAGCAGAAAAATAGTCATTGGTTGTAGGCATGTACGATGGATGACTATAATGTTTATATTTTTAGGCTATAGTTCATAACCGATTGTGTAAAATATTGAATTAAATATTTACAGCTGCAGGTCCTATCGATTTTCTAACAAATTTAATACTCATATAATGTAGTTAAAGCTTAGATCAATATCAAGATTTTATTCTTATTCTTATTAAAATAATTTTAATAAGCACTCAAGCGCATTTGCCGGGTGCTGGAAATCTTTGAAAATGTTTCAATTTTAATGTAGGCTATAGCCAATTTTTAAGCTTTGAAAGTGCTTAGATTTTGGATAAAGGGCTTGGAAAATGAATTGTGTCGCTTTGATAATTTATCTTTATAAATAGTTATTTAATTAATGAAATAAAAAACATATTTATGCTCTGCATGAAACGAAAACTCCGCTGTGGCCTGACCCGCGGCGTGCGCATTTTGAGCAGTGGGAAAAGACCAAATGCATGGAGGTTATTGATTATGCGCCTTGCGCGCCTCGCGTTTTGTCATTGCGCGCTTTGTGCGCTCCAGAAGAAAAGCATGTTACCTCAGTGGCGTCTTTCATTCTTCAATCAAACGAAAGCAGAGGCGGGGTTTCCTTGGAGGTGACAGCAGTGTCAAGATGACTACGGCGAACTTTTTAATGACGGAGAGACTTGTGGTCGTTGTTTTAAGTCATCCAAAGTTGTATGACTTTACAAATCTTGAATTTCATAATGTTTTTTAAAAATTTAAATTATGAAAACATTGACAGCAACACTCGCGCACAATAGACCAGCTGATTCAGTTGTTATAGTGACATTCAAAAGAGCACCGTGCTCCTTTTCTTCTTGTCAACATAAAATGCATTGCGGAGCGCCTCACGTCTCTGGAATGAAGAAGCGCGTTCGTTGTGATCGGCTTTTATGAGCAACACATATTTGTTAACTCGCATGACAGTAACACGTGCAAACACACGTGCTTACATATGTTTTTTGCCAAAAAAGGAAAATGAAAGAAGGATATTCTGGCCACAGTTTGACACAGGAGTTGACGAACCAGCGCTGATCCTGGTCGTCTGTGCTGCCTGGAGCCGCGTCATAAACTCAACTAGGCATATTCATGATTTAGTGCAGACTACAATCAACAAACCACCCTTTTTTCCATTTGGAAAAAAACAGCTATTAATAGTTCTTATATACATTTTAAATAGCCTAATCTACAAATCAAACAAAGACAAATATTTTATAACTTCGCACCAAACTGATGCTTTCATTTTACAGCTTATAAAACATGTATGCAAATTAATGCAGTATCACATGTAAATAACAAAATTGTTATATGCTTAGCCTATACTTTACAAAATGTATAGGTTCAAAGCCTTATGGTTCATTGTCATTCTTTCACTATAGGCAGCGCGTGCCCACATGAACCGCAAGTAAGACGGAGGAAATAGGTTAAGTCATTATGGCCAATTATGGCAATATGTAAAATGTTGTTTTCTTATTAAACATTTATTTCTGAAATGTTACTAAAGTGGTTTATAGTTAAATGAAATGTTCAGTTCTTGATATAACATATGGATGTTATGTAATGTAAGTCAGTAATTGTAATGCAGCATCTTAATGAACAAATATGCGCTAGTCATTGGCTTATATTAATAAGGAGTTCAAAAATGGTCACGTCCGTAACGCAAAATTGTGGTTGTTTAGAGCAAAGACCTGAGATGAGTTGGCGATCATAATTAGTATGGACATATTTTGGCTTTGTATACAAAGTTTCATTTTATTTGTTATAATATTTATTCCACAGTATAAACTTTTTCATTAAATCGTTACGGACGTGACACGTGACCGAAGCTGCGTGATGTCTTAAATATGTAGCTCATAAATCAAAAGGGCAGTAATGTTATGAAAAAGTAAGGGTAATTATTTATACTACAGACTCCAATCCTTCTGCAGAATGATTACTGTTAACATAAAGCATGGAAAAGGTGAGTCTTTAATCCCTTATTCTAAAGCACGAAATGTGGTTGGATTATAATGAAATTTACCATTGGCACAATCCTCATATTTCATGGATAAACAAACCAATTTCATTAAAAATTTAACAAGAGCACATCATTACAATAAAATATAGACCTTAATGAGCAAATTTAAATAGGTTTTGTTATTTTGGTCAAAAGTTTATTTTTTCATGATAAGGTTGACATTTTCATGGAATTGCTCATATATATATATATATATATATATATATATATATATATATATATATATATATATATATATATATATATATATATATATATATATATAATATTAAAAATATTAGTTTACAAACTGCATTGTACATAAATCAGATAAACATTTTCACAATAGTCAATAATATTACTGTAAATAAAAATAAAAAAAACTTAAGTATAGATTTATACACATTTACTGAAGTAAATAAACAGAATTAATGATGGACTAAAAATCTGTGGAATCCTGCGTGCACAGATTCCGTGTGGGCCTATTTATAATTTATTTAATTTACTCTGTAAAGAAATGCTTGGTTATTTCTACTCAAATTATAGAAAAACCCAAATGTGGATTTACATTTAGTCCTATGAATGAAATTGAACAATTTAACCCAGTGGTTGGATGTGTCCAGATTTTAACCAAACTTATATTAAAACAACCCAGCATTAAGATAACTGGAGAGAAATTGGACTACTCATTTACTACACTATACCTTTGGAAAATACCAGAAACTGTTCCAACTAAAGACAAATATACTTAATCCAATTTATTTATTTATTTTTTTTAAGTAACAGAAAAGCCATAACTGAAAATTGTTTCAAGTTGATCCTCCAACAGGGGCTCAATGGATAGTAATTGTAATGGAAATATACTGTATGGAGAGACTGACTTTTAACCTAAAACTTGATTCAAAAAAGAGCTACAAGAGTTGGCAAAAATTGAGTATATCACTGTAAACAATATGAAATAATGTACTTCAAATGTATTGTGACTTGATTTTGTAACCTGCATGACAACTGTTTTTTATTTGTTACTTTCTTTAATTTAGTTTTTTTTTTTTATTTGTTATAAAACAACAACAACCCAGCATTTATAAGTAAAAATATATACAAGTAATGTTATGAACCATTTATTAATTTGTTGTTATACAGATTTAAAAGCTTGTGACCTACTTGAAGCGTAGTTCATGAGACCATCATAAAACCTTAGTAATCATGACATGACACTTGATGAATGTGAATGAGATTTTATGCATGCTTATGACAACTGTTATTAAGTGTCATTCGGTCAGTTATGGCATTTTAAATCCAAAGAATACATTATTTGTTATGACAACTTGACATTGCCAACTAAATCATAACCAGTCATTATCTTTGTCATGACAATTTGACATTACCATGCAATGCACATAACTTGCCATAAATCTGTCATAAACATGAGTGTCATGAGACCAATATAACTGTGTCATGGATATTTTTCTGATCACTTTTTTCAGTGGAACAAACTGTATTTGTCATTAAATTAATATTAAATAATAATGAAAAATACAGCTTGAACCACTGTAGTCGAGTCAAACAAATGTTAATGAGGCTGTTATAAAATTCATGACATTAATATGGGCTTCATGACAATCATGTTTATGACAGTTTTATGACAACCTGTTTTTGAATTTTCCACTACAACAAAACTTGTGATGTATTTATGTCACGTTATTACAAACAATGTCATCTCTGCATTTAATATGTCATGACTGAGCGAATGACACTGAATGTTGTTATGAGCATGCATAAAATCACATTTACATTCATGACATGTGTGATGTCATGACTATAAAGGTTTTATGACGGTCTTACAAACTACCCCTCAACTAAAGCGTTAACAATTTTATTTTTTTTGTCCAGCTAGCTCTATTTTGTATTTGATCTTACAGCACCCCTTTATATATTCTTATATTTCAACTTTAGAATTCAGTGCATGAACAAACTGTTTAAGTGAATCAAACCACATGACGTATTTCAGGCTGTTCTGCAAGCCCATTTTTGCCCGATTTGCTCAAGTAAACTTCTGTTTTTACAGATTCAAACAGGTTTCACGCAGTGATAAAAGGTAAACACAATGCCTCAGCCCAGCTATATTGACGTCAATTGAGTAAAACTCCCCAAAACACTATTTATTTGGAGTGTTTAGGTGTTTGGATTGACGTTTTAAACTAAAATGCGTGCACTTCAGCTTCTTTGACCGTATGCCATCGACTCAGATATTGTAAAACCGCATTCGCTGTTTGTCAGCTGCACTTTGCTGATAGCAGCATCACGTCTGATTATCTAAACTGTAAATTCTCTTTACTGAGCGCTCGCTGCTCTCACATAGGGAGCAATTATGCGGGAATCATTGCTGGATGCTGCTTGTCCTGGATTTGTTTCAAAAATAAATTATTCCCCTGATGTGCATTACTTGATTAATGCTGGCTGTAGCTGTGCAACCCTATGCAGAGATCTAATGTTGCATAAGTTTAGTGGGCAGATTTGTCGTTTGCTTGTTTATTTATTTTTGAATCTATTCATTTATTTAATGTGGCAATACAGTATTTATCATGATATTTGAAATAGTACAAACAGTAAAAAAGTCTTGACTTAAAAACTCAGTTTTTATGCAATTATTTATGTTAATATTTATTTTAAATAGATTAGATTCCCTACATCTATTTAAAAATATAAGTGTTTTTGTTTCATGTAATATATGTTAATTAGTCAACATAACAATGTTTTTATTTGTTGTGATTCAAAATTAGGGATATTCCATCAGATACTGACAAAAAAATTATTATAAAAATGCCCTTTTTATTTTTATGCACACACAAAAGTCCTCCAAATTATAACATTTGTATTTTAGTTTTGAATTTAAATGTAAATTAGTTGTTTATAAAAATAAAACAAATAATGAAATAACTTTAAACTTTAAATCTTAAATGAATGCCATGGTTTAAAATACATTGGTGTAAAAATATATTTGAAAAATGTATTAAGGAGCACAACTGTTTTTAACAGTTCATTTTCCTCTCAAAATGTTTTATTGGTATTCATTTTATTTAACAAGAGAACATAAAATTAATATAGTGACAGTAAAGGCATTTGCAATGCTATTGGGATGTACAGACGCTGACAACAGAGGTGAGAATCCACGGAGCAGTTCTTTAATAATAAGAGTAGTCAGACAGGCAATGGTCAAAATGGGAGCAAAGTAGAAGGATGAAGATAATCCAAAATATGTGGTCAAAATACAGGCAAAAGGTCAGGCTAGGCAGCAAATAATCAAAACGCCAGCGTCAGGACATGGACGGACTGTGCTGTTTTTGTACATGTCAGTGTTTATGGACAGATTACATCAAAAAGGACGTGAGTAATCTTGACAAACTATACATCAGTCTAAAGCTACAACTCCCAATCAGCCATTGTGTCCAATTGTTTTTCAATGGGAAGCTTATAAAGAAAGTATTTGCTAAATTTAAACAGAAAATGCTTATTAGAAATGGAGTACATATAATCATAATAAGACGCACACGCATTCATTCCCGCACGGTTTATTTTGAAAGGTAACAATCCACAGAACAACATCCCATACAACAAGTTTAGTCCAACAACACAATAGTGTTGAATTATGAATGGTTATTCGTTTGTTTATGTCACAGTTTCTGCCGGAGACCTGTTGTTTACATCGTTTACTATGTTACTTATGCGCGAAAACAGCATCTTTGTAATAAAAAGCACGACGAGGTCATAGCTTACAGTGTTACAAATAAAATAAGACCACAATCACTTTGCTGTCAATATTTTGCTTCCTAGTTTCCTTCCTAGTTTGACTGATGGAGAAATTAGCCATTGGCTGCATGATTCTCTTGAGATATGGTGACATTTATTCATCTATTGGACACATTGTCGTTTTATTGCACTCTGTTTGCTGTCACTGGTTCAATGATCTGTCAATCATTGTCATGTGATGCACCTGCCCTGCACAGATTTTGCTAACAGCTCAAGCTAACGACAAAGCGGCTGTTTTGCAAAAAGGAAACAAAGAAAATGGATCAAAGCAAGGATCGAAACACGGCAAGACAATCTAGGAAAAAGCTTTGTTTTAGTTTTAAAACAGCGTTTTAGAATGAAAATGATCCGCATCCACACTTCCGTTTTACCCAGCGTTTCTGAACTGCTCTCCGTCCACACCAAAACGCTAAAAACGCACATCACGTGACCACACACACACTCTCGGGCAAGCGCTGTATCCACACAGTGAAGATGACGCTCATATATGCAGCACAACGCCTCAACATTTCTGCTGTCTGTTAAGTTGCTAATATTAAAATGAAAATAGGCAGTTCCTTAAATCATGTTTACATTTTATGAACTGTGTGTATGGGCTACTTAATATTGAGGAAAAGCCCCAATCAGATCATGTCGGCAGCCCCGCCTCCGTTTTCAAATGTCTCCGTCTTTCCCCATCAACACTGAGACGGAGCAGCAGCGTTTTAGAATGAAAACGGCCTCTCCAGCGTTTCCAAAACGCTCCGTTTTCGGTGCTCAAGAACTCCGGCGTAGTGTGGACGGATGGCGTAACCGTAGCAAAACTTATGCGTTTTAAAGAGCCCATATTATACATGAAATAGGGTCATATCTTGGTTGTAAGGGTCTCCAACAGCAGTTTAATATGCATGCAAGGTCAAAAAACACTTTCATGGTCTTATAATTTGAATTTATTTTTACCTAATTATCCCAGCGACTCCTGTATGAATCGTCCAGTGATTCATTTGTTCCCAAACCCCTCCTTAGCGCGAAGCTAATCTGCGCTAATTGGACCAATGACAGTCTGTTGCGATTGGTCGACTGCCTTCAGTCAGAGAGTGAAATGCCAAACAGCTAATCAGCAATATAAAAGTAATCACAGTTCATACACGCTCGATAGTGTAGGCGTGGAGTTTAGCTGCCAGTGGGTCAATGTAAATACAGACTATGGACTTGAAAATTCAGACGACTAACTATTTTATTGAGCAAAAACTCCAAAAGCAGTTGAGGAGATCTCCTAGCTTCTCACTCTGCTCTTTTCACAGACACACACACACACACATATTGCACAAACACACACACGCACTTAACCCTGCTCCGGACGACAACGTGCGCGCACACACACACACACACACCTCCGGACGACAGCGCGCGCACACACAGACACACACACTACTCCTCGTCCACGGAGCTCCGTTAACGCAGCACGCGTCGCGTTTTTAACGTGACTTTGCATGCGATAAGAGAATATAGCCAGTAACCTGATACATCACACGTGGTTACAAGTAACAAATCACAACTAAATACATTTGCAAGCTAGAGTCAACGAGGCAACTTTAATCGCACGTACTTACACTTGAGAAATGGAGGAAGAAAAATCCTGACGTCCATCAATAAGTTACTCTTTACTGATCCTTCCTTAAACAAACGCTGATGAAGTATTCTTTGTAGCATGTAGCTTCCAGAAGTTTCCAGTAGTTTCCAACTGCTTGGCTATAATGCTGAGGTTTCATGTTTGGGTAGAGACCCAATATATCCATCTGCAGTGTGACTTCAATCGACCGGCATGTTTGTGTGTGCGTGTGTTTGTGGCTGTGTGTTTGTGTGTGTGTCTGGGTTTCTGCGTCAGAGGGCGGGGCCTCAGGTTTGAAATCTCCCGGGTTTGCGCGTGCACGTGAATAACTTGGTTTCGTTCGTACGTCATGGCGAAACACCTAATGAATCGGTATCAAGGCCACTCGTTTGAAGCACTATGAGTCGACTCTTTTATAGATGAATCAACCGTTTTAAACACTGTACACTAACAGATTTAAGCCTTAGCTGGATACTTCACTTCACTTAGAGCTGTGTTACACACTACATGGAGGGGAATTTTCAAAAACCCATAATATGGGCTCTTTAAAACGAAAACGAATTAGTGTAAACGGGGCCTCAGCAATGTGTGTTGCAAAGAGAGGTGTCTTTTCAGTCCAGTTTATGATTCACTGTTGAGCTTTAGCTGTGTGTCTGTGTGTGTCATCAAGAGTGAATCAGAACAGGTGTGTTTGAACAGGTAGAATAGGATTTGTAGTTCTTTTGGTGGCAGATTTGTAATTCTCCAGCAATCTGTATTGACCTTATTCTAAAATGCGGAAGTGCGCCTTTTTTTAGGATTGTCTTAGAACTTCCGTTTCAGTCGCCTATGGGAGAAATGACAAGGAATAATAAACGGCAAAAAATGGTCAAACTACTTGCTCTACAAACAAATGTTTGAATAACTATAAAGACCAACTAGAATAATATAACAAGAAAATATCAGTTTAAACTAGCAGTTTTTAATGACTTAAAATGAATGAAAGTGAATAAGACCGGAAGTCTTGTGCCAAAAAGATTTAAATGGCAGCGCCCGCTTGTCCGCGGAGAATAAGGTCAATAGACTATATATATATATATATATATATATATATATATATATATATATATATATATATATATATATATATATATATATATATATATATACCCCCCACAAATAATTGTTTCTAACTATGCTGTTTTGGTGACCATGGTGGCCGCTTTAAATGTAAACGATATTGTGCTCTTAGCCCTCTTTTTGAAATTATCTTCAGCAGGTATGGTGCAAAAAGCTCTAATGATGGACGGCTGCTTCTAGCTAAGGGCTGTTTTTGCTATATATTAGCTCAAAATACCCAACAAATATTTGTTTCTAACTCCATTTCTAATACTGTTATCCAAATTGTGCCATTTTGGTGATTGTCGCTTTTGTTGTAAAAAAATAAATAATTAAAGAGAGAAGAGAGAACCCGGTCCAGGAGACTCGAAACAAGCAGAATTCATTTATTGGGACGTGTTGGTTGATCTGCAGTCATAGAGGGTCTTTAGGATGTCCATGTGTCTGGAGAGCCTACTGTAGGTCTGCAATCTGCGAGTTCCATCACAAGTCTGAATTAAGACAAAGATGTCCTTTCTATATTGTCCTGTTAGGAGGAGGGGAGATGGCTAAACAAAGCATGCAAATTCAGTTTTGGAGTCAGCATGATACTGGCATATAGATTTTAAAAACTGGCCCAGCTACTGACCACACAAGTTAATCAACAAAGGGTTTCTGTAGCATAAAAGCAACACCCGAAGACAAAGGCAGAGTCTTTTAAAACCTGCCCGTAGCATTTGCATTACTTTGGCTTAGCCTGTTGCCAGAAAGCCAAAGGTTAAATGTCCCTCCTAGCTGGGATGTTAATCAATGATATCATTAAAAACCAAAGAATATAACTTTTTTCAGTTATACATAGATTATTGTTCATTTGAAATTAGATGATATAAATTTATATCCCCACACTTTACATTGAAATGAGATCTTGAGATCTTTATCTTTAGCAGGTACGGTGCAAAAAAATCTAATAGTGGAGGACTGCTTCTCACACAGAGATGTTTATGCTAAATTGTTTCTGCAGGCTGTTTTGATGAAGTGTGATTATATAAAAATTTGAATTAAGGGATTTTTACTATTAGAGGTTGGTTAAATTTACACACTGATGCCACACAAACCCTTTATAAAAGTGATTTTTGCACAATAGGTCCATTTTACAATCAAAATCATCAATTTCTTACTCTCTGTCCTACTCTAAATTATATGCATGAGATTGGGGAAATTTGTCTTTTCTAAAGTGTATTGCTAATCTCATTTCTAAAAAAAATAAATACATGCAATATTAGGAACGCATCGGTAAAAAACTTATGAACAACCTGGAAACTCCCCTACAGTATATGCATTGAATGAGATGAAGAAAATGACAGAAGACCTGAGCTGCCATTTCCTAAAGCACTGCCTTATGGCGACTAAAGCACCTGCACATAAGCTAACACCAGGTAGCTTCAGAAACCCTGATCCATGGCAGGTAATACCACGGTTAATGAAAGCTGAGGATGAAAACACGCTGGCTGCCCGCCACCTTCATGCGGCTTTGTGTCTCAGCACATCCATGGGAGACGACCTAAACCATCACATTGTACTTCTCTCTCCAGCTGAGCCTATATAACCCGCGTCTCTGACTCTCTTTCTTCTCATCTCATTTACTCTTGTCTGGTATGGCCCATGCTGTGTGCTAGTTAGCCTCCTTCACAGTTTCCATCCGACATACGATCCATTTTCGTATTCAGAATGAGTCTACAGCATCCATAGAAGATTAGCATTTGATGTATAACAAGTAAAACAAGTGTCTTTCTGTGCTATTTGATAGCATTCAACTTCACCCCATAACACATACCTGTACATCATGGCTTGTGTTGTAAAATTATCCTCATTAACTCCTCATTGTCAAAAAAAAAAAAAAAAAAAAAAAAGAATGTGGTTCTTAGATAACACTCGTGCAAAAAAGCAAACACTCATTAAAATTGGTTAGTAACTAGTGGTAATGCTAATTGTAAATATAACTAGACACATAATTCTATTTGCACTAACATCAATGAAAATGCTGTTTATTGAACAGCACTCACAAAGTGAATTTTAAATGGCGGTCAGTGTTTTATTGTTAAACAACAGTTAAGCTAAACATCAAAAATCAAGCTTTAAGGAACTGAGCAATTGTTAGCCTCATAAATTTTACACTATTCTGAAAGTGTAGCTCTCCAAGCTAACATAAAAGGGCTCATAATATGTAATACATATAATCAAAATATTGTTAAGCTAAACAATAGTTGTTGTTCTCTCTACTGTTGAGCCCGTATGCAATAGCCTGCGTTTTTGAATCTCTTTCTCATCCTGTTCTCACATTAGTAGCTATCCCTGTTGAAAAAAACAGCTTAAACCAGCCTAGGCTGGTTGGCTGGTTTTAGCTGATCAACCAGAATGGTTTTAGAGGGGTTTTGGCCATTTCAGGCTGGTTTCCAGCCATTTTCAGCCTGGACTTACAGTAGCTGGTCAGGCTGGGAGATGACCAGCTTTACCAGCCTAGCCAGACTGGGAACCCAGCTAAAACCAGCTATGTTCAGCTTAAACTGGGCTGGTCAAGCTGGTTTTACCTGGTTATGCTGGTCATTCTCCAGCTGACCAGCTAAGTTGGAAATGGCTAGAAAGCCTGGAAATGGCCAAAACATCTCTAAAACCGGCCTGGTTGAACCAGCCTAGGCTGGTTTAAGCAGATTTTTTTCAGTAGGGCTGGCAAATGCAGAGCACTAGCCTACTTCACAATTCAAATTTTAATTCACATCAAAATTGCTTTTTTTTTTTTTAAATTTGTTAATTCACAAGTTTGTTTAAGCATACACTTTCACTTTAAATTCTCAAGCCTGCTAAAGTTGAGTAAATTTCAATCGACTGTCAAAGTTTTATAGTTAAAAAAAATTAAGCTAGACATCGAAAACAGAAATCAAGCTAAACACTGAGGAATTGTTAGCATCACAAATTCAAAGCTATTCTGAAAGTGTAGCTTATCAAGCTATCAGCTAATGCTCATAAACACATAAGTTTAAAATAAAAATGTCAAAATAAACATTCTATCATCTATCTCCAGCTATAGCATATGTTTCTGAATCTATGTTGTTTACTCATCTAGTATCACTCAGGCTAAGCGCTACCTACTATTAGAACAACATTAGAGCTTCAAGTTTGTGATGTGCTATACAAAAATAACCAGGTGCAATACTATTGTATATTGTCAAATACTAGTGGACCATAATTGAAGCAACCAACAAAAGCTTTGCTACAGCTAATGCTCATTTAAAAGATTTAAACTAAGGTCAAGCTAAACATTTAGGGAACAAAAAGCGTCATTAATTTTAAGCCAATAACTGTAGCGCCCCAAGCTATAAGCTAATGCTCATTAAAAGAGTTAAACAATTGTCAATCTATTGGAAATGACAATTAGCATCACCAAACTTTTGAAATTGTACCTCCAAGCTAAAGGCTAATTATTGTTAAAAAAATAAATAAAAAAAGGAGCTAGAATTGAGCTAAAGTTAACAGACAAAAAGACAGTGAGTATTAAAGAAAGTTATTTAATGAGACAATCCAATCAAAAATGAAAATGTTATCATCCTCCACTGGTTCCAGTCATAAAAGTTTCTATTTTTAATGTAAACAATAATTAAGATATGCATTTTTTTGAATGCATTTGTAAGAAAACAGTTAGTTAGTGAGTGGTTACATTCAAATATATTATCACAAGCATTCTTCAAAACAACAAATTTTGAGTTCATCAGTAGATACACACTCACCGGCCACTTTATTAGGTACACCCTACTAGTACCGGATTGGACCCCCTTTTGCCTTCAGAACCGGCTTAATCCTTCGTGACATAGATTCAACAAGGTAGTGGAAATATTCCTCAGAGATTTTGGTCTATATTGACATGATAGCATCACACAGTTGCTGCAGATTTGCCGGCTGCACATCCATGATGCGAATCTCCCGTTCCACCACATCCCAAAGGTGCTGTATTGGATTGAGATCTGGTGACTGTGGAGGCCATTTGAGTACGGTGAACTCATCGTCTTGTTCAAGAAACCAATTTGAGATGATTTGCACTTTATGACATGTTGTATTATGCTGATGGAAGTTGCCATCAGAGGATGGGTACTCTGGTAGTACAGGGATGGACATGGTCAGCAACAATAATCAGGTAGGCTGTGGTGTTGACATGATGCTCAGTTGGTATTAATGAGCCGATTACACCACCACCACCAGCCTGAACCGTTGATACAAGGCAGGATAGATCCATGCTTTAATGTTGTTGATGCCAAATTCCGACCCTACCATTCGAATGGTGAGCCTGTGCAAATTGTAGCCTCAGTTTCCTGTTCTTAGCTGAGAGGAGTGTCTTCTGCTGTTGTAGCCCACCTGCCTTAAGGTCGGATGTGTTGTGAATTCAGAGATGCTCTTCTGCATACCTCGGCTATAACAAATGATTATTTAAGTTACTGTTGTCTTTCTATCAGCCTGAACAAGTCTAGCCATTCTCCTCTGATCTCTGGCATCAACAAGGCATTTGCACCCACAGAACTGTCGCTCACTGGATACTTTCACTTTGTCAGACAATTCTCTGTAAACCCTAGAAATGGTTGTGCATGAAAATCCCTTTAGATCAACAATTTCTGAAATACTCAGACCAACCCATCTGTCACCAACAACTATGCCAACCACGTTCAAATACACTTACAAAACCTTTCTTCTCCATTCTGATGCTCGGTTTGAACTGCAGCAGATCGTCTTGACCATGCCTACATGCCTAAATGCATTGATTTGCTGCCATGTGATTGGCTGATTAGAAATTTGGGTTAACGTGCAGTTGGACTGGTGTACTTAAAGTTGCCAGTGAGTGTATATAATGCAAACACTGTAAAATAAGTTTGTTGCTGTTTAAAGGATACATACATGTACTGTCACAATACTGAAAAATATAGATAAGTTGGCAAACAAATGTGTTTTTTTTTCAATCAGTGATCCCCCAAAGCTTGTAACACTTACGGTTTTGCTAACAGCATGGCAAAAAAAAAAAAAAAAAAAAAAAAAAAAACATCTGAATACATTTCTAGCTTCTGATTCGCATGGCTGCAGTGAACAAAATCAGTCTCTGAAGTGTCACTGTGCTATTTTATGATGTGACTGAAAAACAGAACGATTCTGCTGAACACAAAATATTAATTCCATGTTTTGCTATGAGGAACAAACTCGCTGTGAATAACTTTATCATACATTATACCTCAAAAAGTTCTAGTTTTCATGCATAATGAAACCTAGAAATGCGTCTTTTTCATGCATAATATATCAAGAGGGACACATTCAGTGTTTTTTTTTTTTTTAGCTTACAGTACATATAGGCACTCCACCCAGATAAACACAAAAAGTATTAAAAGGATCATCACTGCTGTATGAATAAACGTTAGTGAGAAATTATAAAACTTGAATTGGAGCCCTTCATGTTCAGGAGGAAAACAGAGTCGCTTTACTCGCATCAATGATTCAATCAGAGCTTTTCCATGACAGTTTGAGTTTGACAACCATAGGGATGGAGTATGAATTATACAGGCGTCATTTTAACTTCACGAAACATCACAGACAGAAATAGGGGCCATCTCCTGCCTGCAAGAGCCGAAAATGTGCTTTCGTCGCCACAAAAATAAATAAATAAATCGATAACCTGGAATAAGTAGAAAAACTACTGCATACACGAAAATTTTGAGGGTGCATTAGTTTCATACAAACTTCTGATGAGGATGAATTATTAATAATATATACTGTACGCGTTGTTAAAAATAAACAGAAGCATGAACACGTGTCAGATTTATGCTCTAATGGTTTGCATATGTGTTGATGCGTTGAAGTTATGAGAGCTTTAATCTCATACTTTGTTTATACTTTACCTGTCAAGCAAAACTTTTGATTTTGAAACACATTATTTAAATTAATAAGCTAATTTTTATAAACATATTTAATGGTAGTTGTTTTAAAATAACACTGAATGCAATAAAGTAATTGGAAATATGTTTATAAGATTTATACTTGCAAATTTATACTTACGATCTGAGTAATCTGTTTAGATTTGTATTCAGTGAGAATATCTGTAATGTATTGAGGTCCTAGGCCATTTATTGATTTATAGACAAGTGGTAAAACTTCAAAATCTTCAAAAAAAAAAAAAAAAAAACTCAAGAGAAACCAAGCTTAGAAGGCTTTGACATGACTACTGAAATTTAGATCTGTCTCTAGAATCACATCAATTCATAAATTAATTGATTATTGTGTGTCTATAGCAACAAAGCAATTTCTGTGCATCCTTTTTTTTTATAAAAAAGTAATAAACCAAAATCTCAATGTCCCAACATTTATTTTTCTCAGTAAAACACAAATAAAAAGATCTCTGACAGACGGTTTAAATTGCTCTTTTATATGCAAATAAAATGAATGTTGTTGTACTGTCAAGCTCTGAAAATGTGCTTTAAAAGTACTTCACAAAGCTATATTCCAAGATTTAAAATGGTTTACATAACATTGTTTAAAAAAAAACCTACTAACATATAGGACACACAGTTAAAGTCAGAATTATTAGCCCTCCTAAATGATTACCCCATAATAGTATCAGGATTCTGCCACTTTAGTCTTGTTAATTCTTGTATTGTTGGAAGAGTTCGTATACTAGTCCAGTCTTTGTACTGTATGTTGTGCTTGGCTCGAGTATTCTTGGGTCGGGCACTCATTTTCTGTCATTGTATTTGTCTTTGTACGTGCGCCATCTTGGCTGCACTCGGGCAGTGCGTATCCGGGCGCACTGCTTGTGTTGATGTTGTGTTTAGCACAGTGGCGTATCGCAAAATGCGTGGGCCTACTCGTAACAATTTAGGCAGGGCCTCTCTCCCCAGAAGTGAAGACCACTTATCAGTTTGATTTCGCTATTTATTCTCCCAGTGTGTTCTGTCCTGTGCTGGTTTGTCATCGTTGATCCTGTGTCTGTCAAGTCAAGCCAAGCCAGGTCAGTTTTGTAATGTTGCAGTGTTTTTTCCCCCCACAAGGTTGTTTTAGTTGTTTTTGTTTCTTTTATATATTAAAATCCTTCATTATTTGCATTCGGCTCCTCACTTCATCCTTCCAAACCAAAAATCTTGAGATAGTTGTAACAACTCATGTTTATTATAAACAATAAACAACAAAGGAGTTTTGAAATATTATATATGAAGTGTTTGGACTTGGGTACTAAAAGGCACCTTTGAGATACCACTGTGGACTCTTTGGGTACAAATATGTCACTTTTAAAAAGGTACTGCCCCAGTGACAGCTCCTGTACCTTTATTTCTGAGAGTGTAAAATGGTTAAAAAAAAAATAAAAACAGCTCTTATTCTAGCCATAATAAAACTATTAAGACTTTCACCAGAAGCAAAAACTTTATAGGAAATACTGTGAAAATTTTTTTGCTCTCTTAAACATAATTTGGGAAATATTTGAAAAAGAAAAACATGCACACTAAGGGCCCTATCATCCACCCGGCGCAATGCTGCACAAGGCGCGATGCTGCACAAGGCGCGATGCAATTGTTGTTTGCTAGTTTAGCTCACCTCAAGAGTCGTTTTGACGTTTTGCAGCACGCTGTTTAAATAGCAAATGCATTTGCCCTCATATATGCGCCCCTAGCCGTTCTGGTCTAAAAAAAGAGGCATGTTAAGGCGCATTGCTGGTGCGTCACTATTTTTATAATAGACTGCTCAATAGACCAGATCAAAGCTGGTCCAAAGTCCAGTGCAGAGCGCTTTAGTTGTGCGCCTCGCTTAAACATTGCTTAATACACACAGGATGTACAGCAATATGCAAAAAACTTTACAAGTAAAAAATAATTAAAGGATTAAAATATTAGAAAAATTATTATTTTCTACATAAATATAAAAACCACTGCCTTCATGCCTGTTTCATTTTTTTGTTTTTTTTTTGTTTATTATATAGAACTGAATTTAGAAATGGTTTTAAATCAAATCTTTGCGATTAATTAACGAAATCATTTATGTATAGGCTAATGGATGTCTGTGCATACAACACATTTTCCTATCCACAAGAGTAAAAAAAAAAATAAGTAAAGAATGAGAAGGGTGATCTCTCATTCTCGCACTGTAGATGCTTTGTTTAACTGTTTTCTCTCTAGTGTTCAGTTTTTCCACTTACAAAGTCTACCATGTAAATAGCAAATGTGCTATGGCGCGACGCAACTAGCTCTTAAAGTGAATGGGAGATGATACTCTGATTGGTTTATTCTCAAAACACGCCTATAAGTCATTAAGAGAATAAGCTCAACCCTGTTAGACCATGCACCATGGTGCAAACCAGATTTTTTCTATCCTTAAAATAGCAAAAGTGGATTCGGACACGCCCTGAATGCTTTTGCACCATCTTTGGGATCGTCAAAATAGAGCCCTAATAGTTTTGACCTCAACTGTTAATCATTGAAAATAATTATGTGCACCTCTTCAATTCATAAACGATACCTCTATACACGCTGCTCCAAGAATAACAGTGATGGCAAAAATGTTCATTTTTCCTTGAACATTATATTCCTATAATGAGAACAATTTCAACATATAAAACCTGTCAATAGCAGGAATAATTGCACCCTGGGAACTTAAAAGGCCTGCATGGCAATTAGCTGTAAGTTGAGGGCAAGCCAGAGGCGGAGAAACTAAAGCGAGAGACAGAAAAAAGGGAAAAGAAACAGCTGTCCACGACTAAAACATCAACGTCTATCCATCAAACAAGTGCACTTCCAATAATAACAGTACCAACACAGCCTTAAACATCTGCTGTGATCATCTACTGTCACAACACATCCAGCATTAGCTTCCCAGCGGGTAAAAAAGCAGGTATATGCAGACAGAAACTCTAATCCGAAAGCTGAAGTAATATTTCGGCTGCACACGACGGAAAGCTCTTTTGCTGACCGCGTTCAGCTTCTTTTATTATATATTTAGTTGCATGTCAAGCCGTCGCCAGCCTGTCGTTACAGCTTGACAGCGGCAGCATTTGGAGCGTGACAAGTCAAATTTAAATAGATGCAGAGAGGGACGTAAAAAGCAGGGCAATTTCCATGTCTGCGCAGATGTAATCGAATGGTGTCAGCAGCATAAACAAATGTGTTACGGAGGCGGCTTTTTTTTTTTTAGGATATGATAAAGTGTGTGTGTGTGTGTTCGTATTTGTCACTCAGCATTTTCAAATGAGACAGCAGGGCCATTTCGCGATTATGGAGAACATTTGGCCACATGGGGCTTTAGCATTGAAAACACTTCTAAAGGAAAAGCATCGGAGTGGGTTTTGATACGCAAACATGGTTTCCTATAGAACAACAACAAATGTTTGTATGGACTACAGTAGCACTTAAACTGGATTTGGCAATGCTTTAGGGGTGTGTGATTTATATTTTATGATAATATTATAACTGTTGTTTTGACAGTGCGCGAGCTCAAATTATTGCCTGTCATACATTTTGATGTACTAAAAATGTTTTTAGAGTACAGAAGCATTGAACGTGTAATTAAGTTTATTAGAACGCAATCAGAATGAGACTATAGTTAAATTGAAAACAATATCTGTGCATAGACACAGACACTTACCGGCCACTTTATTAGGTACACCTGTTCAACTGCTTGTTAGCGCAAATCTGTCAATAACATGGCAGCAACTCAATGCATTTAGGCGTGTAGACATGGTCAAACCAAGCATCAGAGAGGGGAAGATGGGGGATTTAAGTGACTTTGAACGTGGCATGGTTGTTGGTGCCCGACGGTCTGGTCTGAGGATTTCAGAAACTGCTGATCTACTTGGATTTTCACGCACAACCATCTCTAGGGTTTACAGAGAATGGTTCGGAAAAGAGAAAATATCCAGTGAGCGGCAGTTCTGTGGGTGCAAATGCTTTGTTGATGCCAGAGGTAAGAGGGGAATGGCCAGAAAGGCAACAGTAACTCAAATAACCACTCGTTAGGGGTGGATTTAACAAATAAGGAAGGTAAGCAGCTGCTTAGGGCCCCGGGGAATTAGCGGCACCAGACCAATGCCAAGATTGCTTATATTAATCATGTAGATCTTTTAGTCATTTTCAATAATATGTTGTAAAATCTGTCTATAACTGTTAAGACTTTAACCCTTTACTTCTTTTTTGGGGGGCCGATGAGCGAGGTGTGAGCGATTTAATTAAAGACAATGCCAGCCAGCCAACTTTTCAAACCCCCCATAGCACCAAATTTTCAAAAAAGTAACTAGTGAATGCTTTTAGGTGTTACTGGAGATTTTTTAGAGACTCTCATGTGTCCGTGCTGTACCGTTACTAACGTTACTTTTTGCAGTGAGCTCTCTTTGGTATCTACCTTGCCTCAGAGCACTCAGAGTAAGGCACAGTGCCACAGAGCCATTTCTCATACCTGCAGCATTGATTAACTGGTGGTGTAATGATGTTGGGGGTATTTTCTTGGCACACTTGGGGCCAATTGGTAGCAATTGAGCATCATGACAAAACCACAGCCTACGTGAAGTATTATTTGCTGACCATGTCCATTCTTGATGACTACAGTGTACCCATCTTCTAATGGCTACTTCCAGCAGAATAACGTGCCATGTCATAAAGCGTGAATCACCTCAGATCTTCTTGAACATGACAATGAGTTCACTGTACTCAAATGGCCTCCACAGTCACCATATCCTCAAGCCAATAGAGCACCTTTGGGGTGTGGTGGAACAGACGATTCGCATCATGGATGTGCAGCCGACAAATCTGCAACAACCGGGTGATGCTGTCATGTCAATATGGACCAACATCTCTGAGGAATATTTCCAGTACCTTGTTTTGGGTGCACCTTGGCAGTTTTGAAGTTGGGTCCAACATGGTACTAAGGTGTACCTAATAAAGTGGCCGGTGAGTGTAAATCAAATGAAAGTAAAATGTTTTCAAAAATGAACATCAAAATATGGGTGAGATAATCATCATTTAAGCGTATCGGATGTATGTGTACAAGGAAATGCATATTCAGACCTGTACTTAGTTAAAAGAAAAAGTGATAAGCATAAATGATTGCTGTGAAACCATTTTAAATAGCAGCAGAGTAAAAAAAACTATATAAAAAATGTATATGTATGTATGCATGCATGTGCATATATAACGTGTGTGATTGTGAAATGTTTTATTACCATTCAGCTTCTCTGGAAAATCTCATGCTAATCGCTTCACATCTAAATAGAGCAAATTGTAGCTGTGTGAATGTCATTAGCCTGTACCTGCCCTCTTCTATCTCTTCTAATAAATATCCAAATGCATGCGGCGTGTTCCAGAAACACCATAAAAGCAATGCGCAATTGCTCCCATCGGCAGTGCTATTAGGATCCACATCAGTATTCAATATGTGAAGTGCGCCGGTCTATACATATACTGTTAGATGGCCTCATGTAAGGATACCGGATGAATTAATAGATTGTGTGCATGTGAATGAATCAATGGGCTAATGCAATTAGTGTCCGGCTCTATGAAGTAGATGTTGCTGCATCTTTTTTATTATTTTTTTTTTCTGAAGCACTTACCAGTAGAATTAATTATAATTTAATTACTTACTTACAGCATTAATTATCATCACAAAATCTTATTTACTTCAGATTATTTACGATTAAAGCATTCGACGGTTAAACCCAACACCAGATTTGTCGCCAACTTTGTTTCTTTTTTTTTTTACCTCAGCCTGTGGACGAACATATGCTGCAGATGTTTTTCGAGAGAGAGCGAGAGTCATTTATCATCGTGATGCACTTATTTTTTTCATTTAATTATCACCCTAGACTTTAGATGTTACACTTGATTATTCTTAATGGGAAAAACATCGTCAGTGTGGTGGTGAAGTGTATTTTACGTATTTCTTTTAATTTATTTATAAGGTTTGTTAACATTAGTGAGTTGCTTTTGTCAACATTTGTATGTAAATATATGTAATTATGTTTTTTAGTTATCTAAAACCTTTTAGTTACATTTTGGTCATTATAAACAAGTCAGCAGACTTATAATTTAGTGCATATATTATAAAAAAGCATATACACTACCTGACAAAAGTCTTGTCGCCTATGCAAGTTTTAGAAACGACAAATAATGACTTCCAGTTGATCATTTGGTTTCAGAAGTGGCTTGTATGAAAGGCAGAGGCCTCTAGATTACATTTATTTATTTATTTTTACGTTGCAGATTCTGCAGGTTGCAATGTCCTGAATTTTGATTGGCAATCTTAAGCCAATTGTATTGGTTCGTTTTGGTTCAACTCGGAATTTCCCCAATCAGCGCAGAGGTGATTATTTGTTGCTTTTACAACTGGGATCAACGACAAGCGTTTTGTCAGGTAGTGTATCTACCTGTGTTCAGTGTTTAAATACTAAAAATAAATAAATAAATAAATAAAATAAATAAATGTGTGGTCAGCCTGTAGATTAGATTTTGCACTGGTGATAATTTCATACTAATTTAATCAAAAGCAAAATTCTAATTCATATATATATATATATATATATATATATATATATATATATATATATATATATATTTTAAAGGTCAACAGTTTTGTTATATTTTGATATGTTTGTATACATTCATTAACAACATTTACTTTTGGATATCTGTTCTTCATTCAATCACTTCAAGAGACTTGCAATGTAATGCATAAGCCTTACGGGGCTAATGATAATATTATTTTTATTAAATGATCATAAACATTTATGAGATAAAATAAGGGATTTGCCCACAATAATAAGGGATACCCCCCTAAAAAAATCGCCAAATTATTAAATATGTTCATCTGGAGCTGTTTTATTGCAAATATACAGTTAAACGCTCAGTGGTATGTTTTATTATAAATATTTACAAAATAAAAAATAAAAAATAGCATGCATTAGCAGCAAATAAATTAGCAAACAGTTCAGCTCATTAAAATGAAGGGCTATTATAAAGAAATAGAATCAAGTTTTTAAATCTCATTAGTCTTTTCTTCACTGTATAACACATTCTCATTAAAGAGCAACAAATAAATCTTATTTATTTAAATTTTTCGTATGATTACATTAAATAACAGAGGTGTCACTTTTAAAATGCACACACTAATGTTATAGTGAAAGCTTTCAACTGCTTTCCTAACTTTTTATGCTCATTTATGACAAAATTTGCTGTGTTAAAAAACCAAAAAACAAAAACACAAAGATCGACATCTTTAGATTTTGTTATTATTATTGATTATGTGTATATGTCTGTTCAAACATGCATCCAAAACCCAGACTTTCACTCCGCTTTAAATCGCGTATACAACATCAGTTTGGGAAACAGCATCTATTTATCACTATGGAGCGCGTCAGCTGACAGTCACGCACCGTTATATGACTGTTTGGATGATTGCATATTAGGGGCGACGACATCTGTATTTAAAAGGAAAGTGAATCGTGCCGCTTTTGTATTTATATTTATTTCGAAGTGTTTTCATACCTAAATAAAATGAAAGCACAGAACAGACCTATATTTAAGAACAAGGGGTGGCCCCTGGTGGTTCGGCGGTATGGGTTGTATAGGGAGGATCTGCTTTAATGTTTATTGCCACACTTCAGAGAAAATACAGGAGAATTCCCTTACGGGATGATAGTAGGATAGAACTGTAAAACACGGGAGAATCCCGTAAAAACAGGAGAGTTGACGGGTGTGATTTATGGAAATTTGGGTGGGGCTATAATAAGAGTTAAAATGTTAATATAAGCACTGTATTTCCGATGTAAATGACCTAAAATTGTAGTCAATTAAAATCATTAATTCTAACTGACATTAAATAGTTTCTGATTAAAATATTTCATGGTGAATCCAGCTCCAAATTTATTGCAGACTTTTACCTCCATACGGCTAAACTCGTGTTTGCTCTCTTTTAGCAGTTTTCTGTCTGCAGGCTAGCGCTCAGTGTTTTATAGTGGCTTCTGGTTTTACTTTAGGCCCGCTAAACTCGCTTCCCAGCCCGGGCTGACGGCATCTGTGCTTTGACAGGACGCGTCCCTTCGAGGCTGCTGATAAGTTTATCTAAGGGCAGCGGGACTCTATATCTCTGTCGCCTTTAGCTTGCTCTGGGGCCTGAACCCACTTCAGTCGACATCCCTTTGGCAGGAGAGAGGTGGCCCCCGGTGGCTCCAACCTCAGGGTCCCACTGTACTGACTGCATAATGAGGAAATATGAAAATCACGAGGCTTTGCTCATGTTCTGCTTTCTGTATAGGATGTGCATGTACTGTATATACAGTGCCTATAGGAAATCATCATACCCCTTTGAAATATTTACAGTAGTTGTCGTACAGCCTGAAATCAAATCACATTCTGAGTAACTTTTCCAGCATTTAAAATGTTTTTGTAGCCTTCTCATAACCTGTGCCTTTCTACAATTTAAAGGGGTGGTCTACAGTGTATTTTTAAGGCTTGGTTGTGTTTATAAGATGCAAAGCGATGTTTGCTCATGCTTTATTTGTAGAAAATCACGTTATTTTTTTCAGATATGTTAGATATACAGCTACTCAGCTAACATAAAATCGAATGTCATATTTCCTAGTTCCTCTGAAATGCCCGCCCTTAAGAGGCTCTGATTGATCAACTAACATAAGGTGCTGTGATTCGCGGATACTTTTTGTTTTATTTTATTTATTTGCTTACTTTTACAGCTTTTGTTATCAAATATAAAATTTTGTACTCTCAGACAGTATTGACTTAGATCCAAGATCCTAAGTTGTGAGGTTGACAAACCAGGAATGCTCAAAGTGGGTTCTTGATGTATGATAAAGCGAGAAAATCTCGGAAAAAAAACGATGGCACTACTGCCTGATGTAACATGCTAAGTGATGGTTTATATACAGTGTATGAGAGTGAAAACCAAAATAACCCAAATACCCAACAAAGTCACCAGAAATAAAAGAGCAAATACACAGCAAACAAAACCGGTTGACTGCTTACCTCTGTGTGAAGGGCTTTCCTGCTGCTACCAGTTTGTCCGGTTAGCTCGTCCTGTACGTCGGCGAACTTGAGGCGCAGAGAGGAATTGACCACGACGCCTGGGTTCGGTCCGGGAAAGAGCTGTTCTAGAAATCAGGTAAGATAAAGCAGAATCCAGAAAATAAAATGAACGAGTGAACAACATAGGAAAAATGTGGTAAAATCCGATAACGTGGTAAAAATCAGACGATTCTTTTGCTGGATGGCTTTTGTCAATCGGTAAA